>NW_027414644.1:0-68530 GCF_964106895.1 Numenius arquata | reverse complement strand
CCCGATGAGCGGGATGAGCATGCGTCGGGTCGGGAGGAGGCGCAGCGACACCCGGAGGTGCACGGTGGCAGCGCGGCTTGCTCGGGAGAGCGCCTGACGACACCCCGAAGAGCGGGGTGAAGGATCAGCGTAGTCGGGAGGAAGCCCAGCGACGGGAGGAAGCGCAGCGACAGCCGGAGGCGCACGCTGGTACAGCGGCGAGCTCGGACAGTGCCCGGCGGCACCCCGAAGAGCGCGCTGAGGGCACGGGCGAGTCAGACGAGGACTCGTCGGCACCCCGAAGGGCGGGGGGAGCGGCTTGGGCAGGTGGGACGTGCGCCCGTCACCATCCCGAGGGGTGGGTTAATGCTCAGCGGGATCGAGTTGGCGCCCGTCGGCACACGGAGGGGCGGGATGAGGTTGCGTCGGGGTCGGGAGGACGCGCAGAGACACCCGGAGGCGCAGGGTGATTGCGTGGCGAGCTCGGCAGAGCGCCCGGTGGCAACCGAGGAGCGGTGTGAAGGAGCGGCCATATCGGGAGAGTGCTCGGCGGCAACCGATGAGAGGGATGAGCATGCGTCGGGTCGGGAGGACGCGCAGCGACACCCGCAAGCTCACGGTGGTAGCATGGCGAGCTCGGGAGTGCCCCTCAGCATCCCGAAGAGCGGGGTGAAGGATCGGCGTAGTTGGGAGGAGGCGCAGCGACACCCGGAGGTGCACGGTGGTAGTGTGGCGAGCTCGGGAGAGCGCCCGGCGGCACCCCGAAGGGCGGGATGAGTGTGCGTAGTCGGGAGGACGCGCAGCGACACGCGGAGGCACACGGTGGTAGCACAGCAAGCTTGGGAGAGCGCCCGGCGGCACCCCGATGAGCGGGATGAGGTTGCGTCGGGTCGGGAGGAGGCGCAGCGACACCCGGAGGTGCACGGTGGTAGCGCGGCTTGCTCGGGAGAGCGCCTGACGACACCCCGAAGAGCGGGGTGAAGGATCGGCGTAGTTGGGAGGAGGCGCAGCGACACCCGGAGGCGCAGGGTGGTAGCGTGGCGAGCTCGGGAGAATGCTCGGCGGCACCCCGAAGGGCGGGATGAGCGTGCGTCGGGTCGGGAGGACGCCCAGCGACACCCGGAGGCACACAGTGGTAGCACAGCAAGCTCGGGAGCGCGCCCGGCGGCACCCCGATGAGCGGGATGAGCATGCGTCGAGTCGGGAGGAGGCGCAGCGACACCCGGAGGTGCACGGTGGCAGCGCGGCTTGCTCGGGAGAGCGCCTGACGACACCCCGAAGAGCGGGGTGAAGGATCAGCGTAGTCGGGAGGAAGCCCAGCGACAGGAGGAAGCGCAGCGACAGCCGGAGGCGCACGCTGGTACAGCGGCGAGCTCGGACAGTGCCCGGCGGCACCCCGAAGAGCGCGCTGAGGGCACGGGCGAGTCGGACGAGGACTCGTCGGCACCCCGAAGGGCGGGGGGAGCGGCTCGGGCAGGTGGGACGTGCGCCCGTCACCATCCCGAGGGGTGGGTTAATGCTCAGCGGGATCGAGTTGGCGCCCGTCGGCACACGGAGGGGCGGGATGAGGTTGCGTCGGGGTCGGGAGGACGCGCAGAGACACCCGGAGGCGCAGGGTGATTGCGTGGCGAGCTCGGCAGAGCGCCTGGCGGCACCCCGAGGAGCGGTGTGAAGGAGCGGCCATATCGGGAGAGCGCTCGGCGGCAACCGATGAGCGGGATGAGCATGCATCGGGTCGGGAGGACGCGCAGCGACACCCAGAGGCGCACGGTGGTAGCACAGCAAGCTCGGGAGCGCTCCCGGCGGCACCCCGATGAGTGGGATGAGCATGCGTCGGGTCGGGAGGAGGCGCAGTAACATCCGGAGTCGCAGGGTGGTAGCGCGGCTTGCTCGGGAGAGCGCCTGACGACACCCCGAAGAGCGGGGTGAAGGATCGGCGTAGTCGAGAGGACGCGCAGCGACACCCAGAGGTGCACGGTGGTAGCGCGGCTTGCTCGGGAGAGCGCCTGACGACACCCCGAAGAGCAAGGTGAAGGATCGGCGTAGTCGGGAGGAAGCGCAGCGACAGCCCGAGGCGCATGCTGGTACAGCGGCGAGCTCGGACAGTGCCCGGCGGCACCCCGAAGAGCGCGCTGAGGGCACGGGCGAGTCAGATGAGGACTCGTCGGCACCCCGAAGGGCGGGGGGAGCGGCTCGGGCAAGTGGGACGTGCGCTCGTCGGCGCAGGGTGGGTTAAGGCTCGGCGGGATTGTGTTGGCACCCAGAGGGGCGGGATGAGGTTGGGTCGGGGTCGGGAGGACGCGCAGAGACACCCGGAGGCGCAGGGTGATTGCGTGGCGAGCTCGGCAGAGCGCCCGGCGGCACCCCGAGGAGCGGTGTGAAGGAGCGGCCATATCGGGAGAGTGCTCGGCGGCAACCGATGAGCGGGATGAGCATGCGTCGGGTCGGGAGGACGCGCAGTAACATCCGGAGTCACAGGGTGGTAGCGCGACGAGCTCGGAGAGTGCCCGTCGGCATTCTGAAGAGCGAGGTGAGGGTGCGTCAGGGTCGAGAGGACGCGCAGCGACACCCGGAGGTGCACGGTGGTAGCGCGGCTTGCTCGGGAGAGCGCCTGACGACACCCCGAAGAGCGGGGTGAAGGATCGGCGTAGTTGGGAGGAGGCGCAGCGACACCCGGAGGTGCACGGTGGTAGTGTGCCGAGCTCGGGAGAGCGCCCGGCGGCACCCCGAAGGGCGGGATGAGCGTGCGTCGGGTCGGGAGGAGGCCCAGCGACACGCGGAGGCACACGGTGGTAGCACAGCAAGCTCGGGAGCGCGCCCGGCGGCACCCCGATGAGCGGGATGAGCATGCGTCGGGTCGGGAGGAGGCGCAGCGACACCCGGAGGTGCACGGTGGCAGCGCGGCTTGCTCGGGAGAGCGCCTGACGACACCCCGAAGAGCGGGGTGAAGGATCAGCGTAGTCGGGAGGAAGCCCAGCGACGGGAGGAAGCGCAGCGACAGCCGGAGGCGCACGCTGGTACAGCGGCGAGCTCGGACAGTGCCCGGCGGCACCCCGAAGAGCGCGCTGAGGGCACGGGCGAGTCGGACGAGGACTCGTCGGCACCCCGAAGGGCGGGGGGAGCGGCTCGGGCAGGTGGGACGTGCGCCCGTCACCATCCCGAGGGGTGGGTTAATGCTCAGCGGGATCGAGTTGGCGCCCGTCGGCACACGGAGGGGCGGGATGAGGTTGCGTCGGGGTCGGGAGGACGCGCAGAGACACCCGGAGGCGCAGGGTGATTGCGTGGCGAGCTCGGCAGAGCGCCCGGTGGCAACCGAGGAGCGGTGTGAAGGAGCGGCCATATCGGGAGAGTGCTCGGCGGCAACCGATGAGAGGGATGAGCATGCGTCGGGTCGGGAGGACGCGCAGCGACACCCGCAAGCTCACGGTGGTAGCGTGGCGAGCTCGGGAGTGCCCCTCAGCATCCCGAAGAGCGGGGTGAAGGATCGGCGTAGTTGGGAGGAGGCGCAGCGACACCCGGAGGTGCACGGTGGTAGTGTGGCGAGCTCGGGAGAGCGCCCGGCGGCACCCCGAAGGGCGGGATGAGTGTGCGTAGTCGGGAGGACGCGCAGCGACACGCGGAGGCACACGGTGGTAGCACAGCAAGCTTGGGAGAGCGCCCGGCGGCACCCCGATGAGCGGGATGAGGTTGCGTCGGGTCGGGAGGAGGCGCAGCGACACCCGGAGGTGCACGGTGGCAGCGCGGCTTGCTCGGGAGAGCGCCTGACGACACCCCGAAGAGCGGGGTGAAGGATCAGCGTAGTCGGGAGGAAGCCCAGCGACAGGAGGAAGCGCAGCGACAGCCGGAGGCGCACGCTGGTACAGCGGCGAGCTCGGACAGTGCCCGGCGGCACCCCGAAGAGCGCGCTGAGGGCACGGGCGAGTCGGACGAGGACTCGTCGGCACCCCGAAGGGCGGGGGGAGCGGCTCGGGCAGGTGGGACGTGCGCCCGTCACCATCCCGAGGGGTGGGTTAATGCTCAGCGGGATCGAGTTGGCGCCCGTCGGCACACGGAGGGGCGGGATGAGGTTACGTCGGGGTCGGGAGGACGCGCAGAGACACCCGGAGGCGCAGGGTGATTGCGTGGCGAGCTCGGCAGAGCGCCCGGTGGCAACCGAGGAGCGGTGTGAAGGAGCGGCCATATCGGGAGAGTGCTCGGCGGCAACCGATGAGAGGGATGAGCATGCGTCGGGTCGGGAGGACGCGCAGCGACACCCGCAAGCTCACGGTGGTAGCGTGGCGAGCTCGGGAGTGCCCCTCAAAATCCCGAAGAGCGGGGTGAAGGATCGGCGTAGTTGGGAGGAGGCGCAGCGACACCCGGAGGTGCACGGTGGTAGTGTGGCGAGCTCGGGAGAGCGCCCGGCGGCACCCCGAAGGGCGGGATGAGTGTGCGTAGTCGGGAGGACGCGCAGCGACACGCGGAGGCACACGGTGGTAGCACAGCAAGCTTGGGAGAGCGCCCGGCGGCACCCCGATGAGCGGGATGAGGTTGCGTCGGGTCGGGAGGAGGCGCAGCGACACCCGGAGGTGCACGGTGGTAGCGCGGCTTGCTCGGGAGAGCGCCTGACGACACCCCGAAGAGCGGGGTGAAGGATCGGCGTAGTTGGGAGGAGGCGCAGCGACACCCGGAGGCGCAGGGTGGTAGCGTGGCGAGCTCGGGAGAATGCTCGGCGGCACCCCGAAGGGCGGGATGAGCGTGCGTCGGGTCGGGAGGACGCCCAGCGACACCCGGAGGCACACAGTGGTAGCACAGCAAGCTCGGGAGCGCGCCCGGCGGCACCCCGATGAGCGGGATGAGCATGCGTCGAGTCGGGAGGAGGCGCAGCGACACCCGGAGGTGCACGGTGGCAGCGCGGCTTGCTCGGGAGAGCGCCTGACGACACCCCGAAGAGCGGGGTGAAGGATCAGCGTAGTCGGGAGGAAGCCCAGCGACAGGAGGAAGCGCAGCGACAGCCGGAGGCGCACGCTGGTACAGCGGCGAACGCGGACAGTGCCCGTCGGCATTCTGAAGAGCGAGGTGAGGGTGCGTCAGGATCGAGAGGACGCGCAGCGACACCCGGAGGCGCAGGGTTGTAGCGCAGCAAGCTCGGCAGAGCGCCCGGCGGCACCCCGAGGAGCGGTGTGAAGGAGTGGCCATATCGGGAGAGCGCTCGGTGGCACTCGGAGACGCACGATGGTAGCGCAGCGAGCTCGGGAGAGCGCCCGGAGGCACCCCGATGAGCGGGATGAGCGTGTGTCGGGTCGGGAGGATGCGCAGTGACACCCGGAGGCGCAGGGTGATTGCGTGGGGAGCTCGGCAGAGCGCCCGGCGGCACCCCGAGGAGCGGTGTGAAGGAGCGGCCATATCGGGAGAGCGCTCGGTGGCAACCGATGAGCGGGATGAACGTGTGTCGCGTCGGGAGGACGCGCAGTGTCACCCGGAGGCGCAGGGTGATTGCGCGGGGAGCTCGGCAGAGTGCCCGGCGGCACCCCGAGGAGCGGTGTGAAGGAGCGGCCATATCGGGAGAGTGCTCGGCGGCAACCGATGAGCGGGATGAGCATGCGTCGGGTCGGGAGGACGCGCAGTAACATCCGGAGTCACAGGGTGGTAGCACGATGAGCTCGGAGAGTGCCCGTCGGCATTCTGAAGAGCGAGGTGAGGGTGCGTCAGGGTCGAGAGGACGCGCAGCGAGACCCGGAGGTGCACGGTGGTAGCGCGGCTTGCTCGGGAGAGCGCCTGACGACACCCCGAAGAGCGGGGTGAAGGATCGGCGTAGTCGGGAGGAAGCGCAGCGACACCCGGAGGTGCACGGTGGTAGTGTGGCGAGCTCGGGAGAGCGCCCGGCGGCACCCCGAAGGGCGGGATGAGCGTGCGTCGGGTCGGGAGGAGGCCCAGCGACACGCGGAGGCACACGGTGGTAGCACAGCAAGCTCGGGAGCGCGCCCGGCGGCACCCCGATGAGCGGGATGAGCATGCGTCGGGTCGGGAGGAGGCGCAGCGACACCCGGAGGTGCACGGTGGCAGCGCGGCTTGCTCGGGAGAGCGCCTGACGACACCCCGAAGAGCGGGGTGAAGGATCAGCGTAGTCGGGAGGAAGCCCAGCGACGGGAGGAAGCGCAGCGACAGCCGGAGGCGCACGCTGGTACAGCGGCGAGCTCGGACAGTGCCCGGCGGCACCCCGAAGAGCGCGCTGAGGGCACGGGCGAGTCGGACGAGGACTCGTCGGCACCCCGAAGGGCGGGGGGAGCGGCTCGGGCAGGTGGGACGTGCGCCCGTCACCATCCCGAGGGGTGGGTTAATGCTCAGCGGGATCGAGTTGGCGCCCGTCGGCACACGGAGGGGCGGGATGAGGTTGCGTCGGGGTCGCGAGGACGCGCAGAGACACCCGGAGGCGCAGGGTGATTGCGTGGCGAGCTCGGCAGAGCGCCCGGTGGCAACCGAGGAGCGGTGTGAAGGAGCGGCCATATCGGGAGAGTGCTCGGCGGCAACCGATGAGAGGGATGAGCATGCGTCGGGTCGGGAGGACGCGCAGCGACACCCGCAAGCTCACGGTGGTAGCGTGGCGAGCTCGGGAGTGCCCCTCAGCATCCCGAAGAGCGGGGTGAAGGATCGGCGTAGTTGGGAGGAGGCGCAGCGACACCCGGAGGTGCACGGTGGTAGTGTGGCGAGCTCGGGAGAGCGCCCGGCGGCACCCCGAAGGGCGGGATGAGTGTGCGTAGTCGGGAGGACGCGCAGCGACACGCGGAGGCACACGGTGGTAGCACAGCAAGCTTGGGAGAGCGCCCGGCGGCACCCCGATGAGCGGGATGAGGTTGCGTCGGGTCGGGAGGAGGCGCAGCGACACCCGGAGGTGCACGGTGGTAGCGCGGCTTGCTCGGGAGAGCGCCCAACGGCACCTTGAGAAGCAGGGTGAAGGATCGGCGTTTTCTAGCGGCCGCACTTTGGCTCCAGAGGTGCACGGTGGTAACGCGGTGAGCTCAAACAGTGTCCGTCGGCATTCCGAAGAGCGAGGTGAGGGTGTGTCGGTGTCAGGAGGACGCGCGGCGAAACCCGGAAGCACAGGGTGGTAGCGCGGTGGGCTCGGACAGTACTCGGCAGCACCTCGAGGAGCGGGGTGAGGGCACGGGCGAGTCGGACGAGGACTCGTTGGCACCACAAGGGGCGGGGAGAACAAGTCGGGCAGGTCAGATGGGCACCCGTTGGCACCTGGAGGGGGGGGGGTGAGGGTGCGTCGGGGTCGGGAGAGTGCCCGATGACACCCGGAGGCGCACGCTGGTAAAGCGGCAAGCTCGGACAGTGCCCGGTGGCACCCCGAAGAGCGCGGTGAGAGCACGGGCGAGTCGGACGAGGACTCGTCGGCACCCCGAAGGGCGGGGGGAGTGGCTCGGGCAGGTGGGACGTGCGCCCGTCGGCACCTGGAGGGGCGGGATGAAAGTGCATCGGGGTCGGGAGGACGCGCAGCGACACCCTGAGGCGCAGGGTGATTGCGCGGCGAGCTCGGCAGAGCGCCTGGCGGCACCCCGAGGAGCGGTGTGAAGGAGCGGCCATATCAGGAGAGCGCTCGGCTGCAACCGATGAGCGGGATGAGCATGCGTCGGGTCGGGAGGACGCGCAGCGACACCCGGAAGCTCACGGTGGTAGCGCGGCGAGCTCGGGAGAGCCCCGCAGCACCCCGAAGAGCGGGGTGATATATCGGCGTGGTCGGGAGGACGCGCAGCGACACGCGGAGGCACACGGTGGTAGCACAGCAAGCTTGGGAGAGCGCCCGGCGGCACCCCGATGAGCGGGATGAGGTTGCGTCGGGTCGGGAGGAGGCGCAGCGACACCCGGAGGTGCACGGTGGTAGCGCGGCTTGCTCGGGAGAGCGCCTGACGACACCCCGAAGAGCGGGGTGAAGGATCGGCGTAGTTGGGAGGAGGCGCAGCGACACCCGGAGGCGCAGGGTGGTAGCGTGGCGAGCTCGGGAGAATGCTCGGCGGCACCCCGAAGGGCGGGATGAGCGTGCGTCGGGTCGGGAGGACGCCCAGCGACACCCGGAGGCACACAGTGGTAGCACAGCAAGCTCGGGAGCGCGCCCGGCGGCACCCCGATGAGCGGGATGAGCATGCGTCGAGTCGGGAGGAGGCGCAGCGACACCCGGAGGTGCACGGTGGCAGCGCGGCTTGCTCGGGAGAGCGCCTGACGACACCCCGAAGAGCGGGGTGAAGGATCGGCGTAGTCGGGAGGAAGCCCAGCGACAGGAGGAAGCGCAGCGACAGCCGGAGGCGCACGCTGGTACAGCGGCGAACGCGGACAGTGCCCGTCGGCATTCTGAAGAGCGAGGTGAGGGTGCGTCAGGATCGAGAGGACGCGCAGCGACACCCGGAGGCGCAGGGTTGTAGCGCAGCAAGCTCGGCAGAGCGCCCGGCGGCACCCCGAGGAGCGGTGTGAAGGAGTGGCCATATCGGGAGAGTGCTCGGTGGCACTCGGAGACGCACGATGGTAGCGCAGCGAGCTCGGGAGAGCGCCCGGAGGCACCCCGATGAGCGGGATGAGCGTGTGTCGGGTCGGGAGGATGCGCAGTGACACCCGGAGGCGCAGGGTGATTGCGTGGGGAGCTCGGCAGAGCGCCCGGCGGCACCCCGAGGAGCGGTGTGAAGGAGCGGCCATATCGGGAGAGCGCTCGGTGGCAACCGATGAGCGGGATGAACGTGTGTCGCGTCGGGAGGACGCGCAGTGTCACCCGGAGGCACACGGTGGTAGCACAGCAAGCTTGGGAGAGCGCCCGGCGGCACCCCGATGAGCGGGATGAGGTTGCGTCGGGTCGGGAGGAGGCGCAGCGACACCCGGAGGTGCACGGTGGCAGCGCGGCTTGCTCGGGAGAGCGCCTGACGACACCCCGAAGAGCGGGGTGAAGGATCAGCGTAGTCGGGAGGAAGCCCAGCGACAGGAGGAAGCGCAGCGACAGCCGGAGGCGCACGCTGGTACAGCGGCGAGCTCGGACAGTGCCCGGCGGCACCCCGAAGAGCGCGCTGAGGGCACGGGCGAGTCGGACGAGGACTCGTCGGCACCCCGAAGGGCGGGGGGAGCGGCTCGGGCAGGTGGGACGTGCGCCCGTCACCATCCCGAGGGGTGGGTTAATGCTCAGCGGGATCGAGTTGGCGCCCGTCGGCACACGGAGGGGCGGGATGAGGTTACGTCGGGGTCGGGAGGACGCGCAGAGACACCCGGAGGCGCAGGGTGATTGCGTGGCGAGCTCGGCAGAGCGCCCGGTGGCAACCGAGGAGCGGTGTGAAGGAGCGGCCATATCGGGAGAGTGCTCGGCGGCAACCGATGAGAGGGATGAGCATGCGTCGGGTCGGGAGGACGCGCAGCGACACCCGCAAGCTCACGGTGGTAGCGTGGCGAGCTCGGGAGTGCCCCTCAGCATCCCGAAGAGCGGGGTGAAGGATCGGCGTAGTTGGGAGGAGGCGCAGCGACACCCGGAGGTGCACGGTGGTAGTGTGGCGAGCTCGGGAGAGCGCCCGGCGGCACCCCGAAGGGCGGGATGAGTGTGCGTAGTCGGGAGGACGCGCAGCGACACGCGGAGGCACACGGTGGTAGCACAGCAAGCTTGGGAGAGCGCCCGGCGGCACCCCGATGAGCGGGATGAGGTTGCGTCGGGTCGGGAGGAGGCGCAGCGACACCCGGAGGTGCACGGTGGTAGCGCGGCTTGCTCGGGAGAGCGCCTGACGACACCCCGAAGAGCGGGGTGAAGGATCGGCGTAGTTGGGAGGAGGCGCAGCGACACCCGGAGGCGCAGGGTGGTAGCGTGGCGAGCTCGGGAGAATGCTCGGCGGCACCCCGAAGGGCGGGATGAGCGTGCGTCGGGTCGGGAGGACGCCCAGCGACACCCGGAGGCACACAGTGGTAGCACAGCAAGCTCGGGAGCGCGCCCGGCGGCACCCCGATGAGCGGGATGAGCATGCGTCGGGTCGGGAGGAGGCGCAGCGACACCCGGAGGTGCACGGTGGCAGCGCGGCTTGCTCGGGAGAGCGCCTGACGACACCCCGAAGAGCGGGGTGAAGGATCAGCGTAGTCGGGAGGAAGCCCAGCGACAGGAGGAAGCGCAGCGACAGCCGGAGGCGCACGCTGGTACAGCGGCGAGCTCGGACAGTGCCCGGCGGCACCCCGAAGAGCGCGCTGAGGGCACGGGCGAGTCGGACGAGGACTCGTCGGCACCCCGAAGGGCGAGGGGAGCGGCTCGGGCAGGTGGGACGTGCGCCCGTCACCATCCCGAGGGGTGGGTTAATGCTCAGCGGGATCGAGTTGGCGCCCGTCGGCACCCGGAGGGGCGGGATGAGGTTACGTCGGGGTCGGGAGGACGCGCAGAGACACCCGGAGGCGCAGGGTGATTGCGTGGCGAGCTCGGCAGAGCGCCCGGTGGCAACCGAGGAGCGGTGTGAAGGAGCGGCCATATCGGGAGAGTGCTCGGCGGCAACCGATGAGAGGGATGAGCATGCGTCGGGTCGGGAGGACGCGCAGCGACACCCGCAAGCTCACGGTGATAGCGTGGCGAGCTCGGGAGTGCCCCTCAGCATCCCGAAGAGCGGGGTGAAGGATCGGCGTAGTTGGGAGGAGGCGCAGCGACACCCGGAGGTGCACGGTGGTAGTGTGCCGAGCTCGGGAGAGCGCCCGGCGGCACCCCGAAGGGCGGGATGAGTGTGCATAGTCGGGAGGACGCGCAGCGACACGCGGAGGCACACGGTGGTAGCACAGCAAGCTTGGGAGAGCGCCCGGCGGCACCCCGATGAGCGGGATGAGGTTGCGTCGGGTCGGGAGGAGGCGCAGCGACACCCGGAGGTGCACGGTGGTAGCGCGGCTTGCTCGGGAGAGCGCCTGACGACACCCCGAAGAGCGGGGTGAAGGATCGGCGTAGTTGGGAGGAGGCGCAGCGACACCCGGAGGCGCAGGGTGGTAGCGTGGCGAGCTCGGGAGAATGCTCGGCGGCACCCCGAAGGGCGGGATGAGCGTGCGTCGGGTCGGGAGGACGCCCAGCGACACCCGGAGGCACACAGTGGTAGCACAGCAAGCTCGGGAGCGCGCCCGGCGGCACCCCGATGAGCGGGATGAGCATGCGTCGAGTCGGGAGGAGGCGCAGCGACACCCGGAGGTGCACGGTGGCAGCGCGGCTTGCTCGGGAGAGCGCCTGACCACACCCCGAAGAGCGGGGTGAAGGATCAGCGTAGTCGGGAGGAAGCCCAGCGACAGGAGGAAGCGCAGCGACAGCCGGAGGCGCACGCTGGTACAGCGGCGAACGCGGACAGTGCCCGTCGGCATTCTGAAGAGCGAGGTGAGGGTGCGTCAGGATCGAGAGGACGCGCAGCGACACCTGGAGGCGCAGGGTTGTAGCGCAGCAAGCTCGGCAGAGCGCCCGGCGGCACCCCGAGGAGCGGTGTGAAGGAGTGGCCATATCGGGAGAGCGCTCGGTGGCACTCGGAGACGCACGATGGTAGCGCAGCGAGCTCGGGAGAGCGCCCGGAGGCACCCCGATGAGCGGGATGAGCGTGTGTCGGGTCGGGAGGATGCGCAGTGACACCCGGAGGCGCAGGGTGATTGCGTGGGGAGCTCGGCAGAGCGCCCGGCGGCACCCCGAGGAGCGGTGTGAAGGAGCGGCCATATCGGGAGAGCGCTCGGTGGCAACCGATGAGCGGGATGAACGTGTGTCGCGTCGGGAGGACGCGCAGTGTCACCCGGAGGCGCAGGGTGATTGCGCGGGGAGCTCGGCAGAGTGCCCGGCGGCACCCCGAGGAGCGGTGTGAAGGAGCGGCCATATCGGGAGAGTGCTCGGCGGCAACCGATGAGCGGGATGAGCATGCGTCGGGTCGGGAGGACGCGCAGTAACATCCGGAGTCACAGGGTGGTAGCACGATGAGCTCGGAGAGTGCCCGTCGGCATTCTGAAGAGCGAGGTGAGGGTGCGTCAGGGTCGAGAGGACGCGCAGCGAGACCCGGAGGTGCACGGTGGTAGCGCGGCTTGCTCGGGAGAGCGCCTGACGACACCCCGAAGAGCAAGGTGAAGGATCGGCGTAGTCGGGAGGAAGCGCAGCGACAGCCCGAGGCGCATGCTGGTACAGCGGCGAGCTCGGACAGTGCCCGGCGGCACCCCGAAGAGCGCGCTGAGGGCACGGGCGAGTCAGATGAGGACTCGGCGGCACCCCGAAGGGCGGGGGGAGCAGCTCGGGCAAGTGGGACGTGCGCCCGTCGGCGCAGGGTGGGTTAAGGCTCGGCGGGATTGTGTTGGCGCCCGTCGGCACCCAGAGGGGCGGGATGAGGTTGCGTCGGGGTCGGGAGGACGCGCAGAGACACCCGGAGGCGCAGGGTGATTGCGTGGCGAGCTCGGCAGAGCGCCTGGCGGCACCCCGAGGAGCGGTGTGAAGGAGCGGCCATATCGGGAGAGCGCTCGGCGGCAACCGATGAGCGGGATGAGCATGCATCGGGTCGGGAGGACGCGCAGCGACACCCAGAGGTGCACGGTGGTAGCACAGCAAGCTCGGGAGCGCTCCCGGCGGCACCCCGATGAGCGGGATGAGCATGCGTCGGGTCGGGAGGAGTCGCAGTAACATCCGGAGTCGCAGGGTGGTAGCGCGACGAGCTCGGAGAGTGCCCGTCGGCATTCTAAAGAGCGAGGTGAGGGTGCGTCAGGGTCGAGAGGACGCGCAGCGACACCCGGAGGTGCACGGTGGTAGCGCGGCTTGCTCGGGAGAGCGCCTGACGACACCCCGAAGAGCGGGGTGAAGGATCGGCGTAGTCGGGAGGATGCGCAGCGACACCCGGAGGCGCAGGGTGATTGCGTGGCGAGCTCGGCAGAGCGCCTGGCGGCACCCCGAGGAGCGGTGTGAAGGAGCAGCCATATCGGGAGAGCGCTCGGCGGCAACTGATGAGCGGGATGAGCATGCGTCGGGTCGGGAGGACGCGCAGTAACATCCGGAGTCACAGGGTGGTAGCGCGACGAGCTCGGAGAGTGCCCGTCGGCATTCTGAAGAGCGGGGTGAAGGATCGGCGTAGTTGGGAGGAGGCGCAGCGACACCCGGAGGTGCACGGTGGTAGTGTGGCGAGCTCGGGAGAGCGGCCGGCGGCACCCCGAAGGGCGGCATGAGCGTGCGTCGGGTCGGGAGGACGCGCAGCGACACGCGGAGGCACACGGTGGTAGCACAGCAAGCTCGGGAGCGCGCCCGGCGGCACCCCGATGAGCGGGATGAGCATGCGTCGGGTCGGGAGGAGGCGCAGCGACACCCGGAGGTGCACGGTGGTAGCGCGGCTTGCTCGGGAGAGCTCCTGACGACACCCCGAAGAGCGGGGTGAAGGATCGGCGTAGTTGGGAGGAAGCCCAGCGACACCCGGAGGCGCAGGGTGGTAGCGTGGCGAGCTCGGGAGAATGCTCGGCGGCACCCCGAAGGGCGGGATGAGCGTGCGTCGGGTCGGGAGGACGCCCAGCGACACCCGGAGGCACACAGTGGTAGCACAGCAAGCTCGGGAGCGCGCCCGGCGGCACCCCGATGAGCGGGATGAGCATGCGTCGAGTCGGGAGGAGGCGCAGCGACACCCGGAGGTGCACGGTGGCAGCGCGGCTTGCTCGGGAGAGCGCCTGACCACACCCCGAAGAGCGGGGTGAAGGATCAGCGTAGTCGGGAGGAAGCCCAGCGACAGGAGGAAGCGCAGCGACAGCCGGAGGCGCACGCTGGTACAGCGGCGAACGCGGACAGTGCCCGTCGGCATTCTGAAGAGCGAGGTGAGGGTGCGTCAGGATCGAGAGGACGCGCAGCGACACCTGGAGGCGCAGGGTTGTAGCGCAGCAAGCTCGGCAGAGCGCCCGGCGGCACCCCGAGGAGCGGTGTGAAGGAGTGGCCATATCGGGAGAGCGCTCGGTGGCACTCGGAGACGCACGATGGTAGCGCAGCGAGCTCGGGAGAGCGCCCGGAGGCACCCCGATGAGCGGGATGAGCGTGTGTCGGGTCGGGAGGATGCGCAGTGACACCCGGAGGCGCAGGGTGATTGCGTGGGGAGCTCGGCAGAGCGCCCGGCGGCACCCCGAGGAGCGGTGTGAAGGAGCGGCCATATCGGGAGAGCGCTCGGTGGCAACCGATGAGCGGGATGAACGTGTGTCGCGTCGGGAGGACGCGCAGTGTCACCCGGAGGCGCAGGGTGATTGCGCGGGGAGCTCGGCAGAGTGCCCGGCGGCACCCCGAGGAGCGGTGTGAAGGAGCGGCCATATCGGGAGAGTGCTCGGCGGCAACCGATGAGCGGGATGAGCATGCGTCGGGTCGGGAGGACGCGCAGTAACATCCGGAGTCACAGGGTGGTAGCACGATGAGCTCGGAGAGTGCCCGTCGGCATTCTGAAGAGCGAGGTGAGGGTGCGTCAGGGTCGAGAGGACGCGCAGCGAGACCCGGAGGTGCACGGTGGTAGCGCGGCTTGCTCGGGAGAGCGCCTGACGACACCCCGAAGAGCAAGGTGAAGGATCGGCGTAGTCGGGAGGAAGCGCAGCGACAGCCCGAGGCGCATGCTGGTACAGCGGCGAGCTCGGACAGTGCCCGGCGGCACCCCGAAGAGCGCGCTGAGGGCACGGGCGAGTCAGATGAGGACTCGGCGGCACCCCGAAGGGCGGGGGGAGCAGCTCGGGCAAGTGGGACGTGCGCCCGTCGGCGCAGGGTGGGTTAAGGCTCGGCGGGATTGTGTTGGCGCCCGTCGGCACCCAGAGGGGCGGGATGAGGTTGCGTCGGGGTCGGGAGGACGCGCAGAGACACCCGGAGGCGCAGGGTGATTGCGTGGCGAGCTCGGCAGAGCGCCTGGCGGCACCCCGAGGAGCGGTGTGAAGGAGCGGCCATATCGGGAGAGCGCTCGGCGGCAACCGATGAGCGGGATGAGCATGCATCGGGTCGGGAGGACGCGCAGCGACACCCAGAGGTGCACGGTGGTAGCACAGCAAGCTCGGGAGCGCTCCCGGCGGCACCCCGATGAGCGGGATGAGCATGCGTCGGGTCGGGAGGAGTCGCAGTAACATCCGGAGTCGCAGGGTGGTAGCGCGACGAGCTCGGAGAGTGCCCGTCGGCATTCTAAAGAGCGAGGTGAGGGTGCGTCAGGGTCGAGAGGACGCGCAGCGACACCCGGAGGTGCACGGTGGTAGCGCGGCTTGCTCGGGAGAGCGCCTGACGACACCCCGAAGAGCGGGGTGAAGGATCGGCGTAGTCGGGAGGATGCGCAGCGACACCCGGAGGCGCAGGGTGATTGCGTGGCGAGCTCGGCAGAGCGCCTGGCGGCACCCCGAGGAGCGGTGTGAAGGAGCAGCCATATCGGGAGAGCGCTCGGCGGCAACTGATGAGCGGGATGAGCATGCGTCGGGTCGGGAGGACGCGCAGTAACATCCGGAGTCACAGGGTGGTAGCGCGACGAGCTCGGAGAGTGCCCGTCGGCATTCTGAAGAGCGGGGTGAAGGATCGGCGTAGTTGGGAGGAGGCGCAGCGACACCCGGAGGTGCACGGTGGTAGTGTGGCGAGCTCGGGAGAGCGGCCGGCGGCACCCCGAAGGGCGGCATGAGCGTGCGTCGGGTCGGGAGGACGCGCAGCGACACGCGGAGGCACACGGTGGTAGCACAGCAAGCTCGGGAGCGCGCCCGGCGGCACCCCGATGAGCGGGATGAGCATGCGTCGGGTCGGGAGGAGGCGCAGCGACACCCGGAGGTGCACGGTGGTAGCGCGGCTTGCTCGGGAGAGCTCCTGACGACACCCCGAAGAGCGGGGTGAAGGATCGGCGTAGTTGGGAGGAAGCCCAGCGACACCCGGAGGCGCAGGGTGGTAGCGCGACGAGCTCGGAGAGTGCCCGTCGGCATTCTGAAGAGCGAGGTGAGGGTGCGTCAGGGTCGAGAGGACGCGCAGCGACACCCGGAGGTGCACGGTGGTAGCGCGGCTTGCTCGGGAGAGCACCTGACGACACCCCGAAGAGCAAGGTGAAGGATCGGCGTAGTCGGGAGGAAGCGCAGCGACAGCCCGAGGCGCATGCTGGTACAGCGGCGAGCTCGGACAGTGCCCGGCGGCACCCCGAAGAGCGCGCTGAGGGCACGGGCGAGTCAGATGAGGACTCGTCGGCACCCCGAAGGGCGGGGGGAGCAGCTCGGGCAAGTGGGACGTGCGCCCGTCGGTGCAGGGTGGGTTAAGGCTCGGCGGGATTGTGTTGGCGCCCGTCGGCACCCAGAGGGGCGGGATGAGGTTGCGTCGGGGTCGGGAGGACGCGCAGAGACACCCGGAGGCGCAGGGTGATTGCGTGGCGAGCTCGGCAGAGCGCCTGGCGGCACCCCGAGGAGCGGTGTGAAGGAGCGGCCATATCGGGAGAGCGCTCGGCGGCAACTGATGAGTGGGATGAGCATGCGTCGGGTCGGGAGCACGCGCAGTAACATCCGGAGTCACAGGGTGGTAGCGCGACGAGCTCGGAGAGTGCCCGTCGGCATTCTGAAGAGCGGGGTGAAGGTTCGGCGTAGTTGGGAGGAGGCGCAGCGACACCCGGAGGTGCACGGTGGTAGTGTGGCGAGCTCGGGAGAGCGCCCGGCGGCACCCCCAAGGGCGGGATGAGCGTGCGTCGGGTCGGGAGGACGCCCAGCGACACCCGGAGGCACACGGTGGTAGCACAGCAAGCTCGGGAGCGCGCCCGGCGGCACCCCGATGAGCGGGATGAGCATGCGTCGGGTCGGGAGGAGGCGCAGCGACACCCGGAGGTGCACGGTGGTAGCGCGGCTTGCTCGGGAGAGCTCCTGACGACACCCCGAAGAGCGGGGTGAAGGATCGGCGTAGTCGGGAGGAAGCCCAGCGACGGGAAGAAGCGCAGCGAGAGCCGGAGGCGCACGCTGGTACAGCGGCGAGCTCGGACAGTGCCCGGCGGCACCCCGAAGAGCGCGCTGAGGGCACGGGCGAGTCGGACGAGGACTCGTCGGCACCCCGAAGGGCGGGGGGAGCGGCTCGGGCAGGTGGGACGTGCGCCCGTCACCATCCCGAGGGGTGGGTTAATGCTCAGCGGGATCGAGTTGGCGCCCGTCGGCACACGGAGGGGCGGGATGAGGTTACGTCGGGGTCGGGAGGACGCGCAGAGACACCCGGAGGCGCAGGGTGATTGCGTGGCGAGCTCGGCAGAGCGCCCGGTGGCAACCGAGGAGCGGTGTGAAGGAGCGGCCATATCGGGAGAGTGCTCGGCGGCAACCGATGAGAGGGATGAGCATGCGTCGGGTCGGGAGGACGCGCAGCGACACCCGCAAGCTTACGGTGGTAGCGTGGCGAGCTCGGGAGTGCCCCTCAGCATCCCGAAGAGCGGGGTGAAGGATCGGCGTAGTTGGGAGGAGGCGCAGCGACACCCGGAGGTGCACGGTGGTAGTGTGGCGAGCTCGGGAGAGCGCCCGGCGGCACCCCGAAGGGCGGGATGAGTGTGCGTAGTCGGGAGGACGCGCAGCGACACGCGGAGGCACACGGTGGTAGCACAGCAAGCTTGGGAGAGCGCCCGGCGGCACCCCGATGAGCGGGATGAGGTTGCGTCGGGTCGGGAGGAGGCGCAGCGACACCCGGAGGTGCACGGTGGTAGCGCGGCTTGCTCGGGAGAGCGCCTGACGACACCCCGAAGAGCGGGGTGAAGGATCGGCGTAGTTGGGAGGAGGCGCAGCGACACCCGGAGGCGCAGGGTGGTAGCGTGGCGAGCTCGGGAGAATGCTCGGCGGCACCCCGAAGGGCGGGATGAGCGTGCGTCGGGTCGGGAGGACGCCCAGCGACACCCGGAGGCACACAGTGGTAGCACAGCAAGCTCGGGAGCGCGCCCGGCGGCACCCCGATGAGCGGGATGAGCATGCGTCGAGTCGGGAGGAGGCGCAGCGACACCCGGAGGTGCACGGTGGCAGCGCGGCTTGCTCGGGAGAGCGCCTGACGACACCCCGAAGAGCGGGGTGAAGGATCAGCGTAGTCGGGAGGAAGCCCAGCGACAGGAGGAAGCGCAGCGACAGCCGGAGGCGCACGCTGGTACAGCGGCGAACGCGGACAGTGCCCGTCGGCATTCTGAAGAGCGAGGTGAGGGTGCGTCAGGATCGAGAGGACGCGCAGCGACACCCGGAGGCGCAGGGTTGTAGCGCAGCAAGCTCGGCAGAGCGACCGGCGGCACCCCGAGGAGCGGTGTGAAGGAGTGGCCATATCGGGAGAGCGCTCGGTGGCACTCGGAGACGCACGATGGTAGCGCAGCGAGCTCGGGAGAGCGCCCGGAGGCACCCCGATGAGCGGGATGAGCGTGTGTCGGGTCGGGAGGATGCGCAGTGACACCCGGAGGCGCAGGGTGATTGCGTGGGGAGCTCGGCAGAGCGCCCGGCGGCACCCCGAGGAGCGGTGTGAAGGAGCGGCCATATCGGGAGAGCGCTCGGTGGCAACCGATGAGCGGGATGAACGTGTGTCGCGTCGGGAGGACGCGCAGTGTCACCCGGAGGCGCAGGGTGATTGCGCGGGGAGCTCGGCAGAGTGCCCGGCGGCACCCCGAGGAGCGGTGTGAAGGAGCGGCCATATCGGGAGAGTGCTCGGCGGCAACCGATGAGCGGGATGAGCATGCGTCGGGTCGGGAGGACGCGCAGTAACATCCGGAGTCACAGGGTGGTAGCACGATGAGCTCGGAGAGTGCCCGTCGGCATTCTGAAGAGCGAGGTGAGGGTGCGTCAGGGTCGAGAGGACGCGCAGCGAGACCCGGAGGTGCACGGTGGTAGCGCGGCTTGCTCGGGAGAGCGCCTGACGACACCCCGAAGAGCAAGGTGAAGGATCGGCGTAGTCGGGAGGAAGCGCAGCGACAGCCCGAGGCGCATGCTGGTACAGCGGCGAGCTCGGACAGTGCCCGGCGGCACCCCGAAGAGCGCGCTGAGGGCACGGGCGAGTCAGATGAGGACTCGGCGGCACCCCGAAGGGCGGGGGGAGCAGCTCGGGCAAGTGGGACGTGCGCCCGTCGGCGCAGGGTGGGTTAAGGCTCGGCGGGATTGTGTTGGCGCCCGTCGGCACCCAGAGGGGCGGGATGAGGTTGCGTCGGGGTCGGGAGGACGCGCAGAGACACCCGGAGGCGCAGGGTGATTGCGTGGCGAGCTCGGCAGAGCGCCTGGCGGCACCCCGAGGAGCGGTGTGAAGGAGCGGCCATATCGGGAGAGCGCTCGGCGGCAACCGATGAGCGGGATGAGCATGCATCGGGTCGGGAGGACGCGCAGCGACACCCAGAGGTGCACGGTGGTAGCACAGCAAGCTCGGGAGCGCTCCCGGCGGCACCCCGATGAGCGGGATGAGCATGCGTCGGGTCGGGAGGAGTCGCAGTAACATCCGGAGTCGCAGGGTGGTAGCGCGACGAGCTCGGAGAGTGCCCGTCGGCATTCTAAAGAGCGAGGTGAGGGTGCGTCAGGGTCGAGAGGACGCGCAGCGACACCTGGAGGTGCACGGTGGTAGCGCGGCTTGCTCGGGAGAGCGCCTGACGACACCCCGAAGAGCGGGGTGAAGGATCGGCGTAGTCGGGAGGATGCGCAGCGACACCCGGAGGCGCAGGGTGATTGCGTGGCGAGCTCGGCAGAGCGCCTGGCGGCACCCCGAGGAGCGGTGTGAAGGAGCGGCCATATCGGGAGAGCGCTCGGCGGCAACTGATGAGTGGGATGAGCATGCGTCGGGTCGGGAGGACGCGCAGTAACATCCGGAGTCACAGGGTGGTAGCGCGACGAGCTCGGAGAGTGCCCGTCGGCATTCTGAAGAGCGGGGTGAAGGTTCGGCGTAGTTGGGAGGAGGCGCAGCGACACCCGGAGGTGCACGGTGGTAGTGTGGCGAGCTCGGGAGAGCGTTCGGCGGCACCCCCAAGGGCGGGATGAGCGTGCGTCGGGTCGGGAGGACGCCCAGCGACACCCGGAGGCACACGGTGGTAGCACAGCAAGCTCGGGAGCGCGCCCGGCGGCACCCCGATGAGCGGGATGAGCATGCGTCGGGTCGGGAGGAGGCGCAGCGACACCCGGAGGTGCACGGTGGTAGCGCGGCTTGCTCGGGAGAGCACCTGACGACACCCCGAAGAGCGGGGTGAAGGATCGGCGTAGTCGGGAGGAAGCCCAGCGACGGGAAGAAGCGCAGCGAGAGCCGGAGGCGCACGCTGGTACAGCGGCGAGCTCGGACAGTGCCCGGCGGCACCCCGAAGAGCGCGCTGAGGGCACGGGCGAGTCGGACGAGGACTCGTCGGCACCCCGAAGGGCGGGGGGAGCGGCTCGGGCAGGTGGGACGTGCGCCCGTCACCATCCCGAGGGGTGGGTTAATGCTCGGCGGGATCGAGTTGGCGCCCGTCGGCACCCGGAGGGGCGGGATGAGGTTGCGTCGGGGTCGGGAGGACGCACAGAGACACCCGGAGGCGCAGGGTGATTGCGCGGCAAGCTCGGCAGAGCGCCCGGTGGCACCCCGAGGAGCGGTGTGAAGGAGCGGCCATATCGGGAGAGTGCTCGGCGGCAACCGATGAGCGGGATGAGCATGCATCGGGTCGGGAGGACGCGCAGCGACACCCAGAGGCGCACGGTGGTAGCACAGCAAGCTCGGGAGCGCTCCCGGCGGCACCCCGATGAGCGGGATGAGCATGCGTCGGGTCGGGAGGAGGCGCAGTAACATCCGGAGTCGCAGGGTGGTAGCGCGACGAGCTCGGAGAGTGCCCGTCGGCATTCTAAAGAGCGAGGTGAGGGTGCGTCAGGGTCGAGAGGACGCGCAGCGACACCCGGAGGTGCACGGTGGCAGCGCGGCTTGCTCGGGAGAGCGCCTGACGACACCCCGAAGAGCGGGGTGAAGGATCAGCGTACTCGGGAGGAAGCGCAGCGACAGCCGGAGGCGCACGCTGGTACAGCGGTGAGCTCGGACAGTGCCCGGCGGCACCCCGAAGAGCGCGCTGAGGGCACGGGCGAGTCGGACGAGGACTCGTCGGCACCCCGAAGGGCGGGGGGAGCGGCTCGGGCAGGTGGGACGTGCGCCCGTCACCATCCCGAGGGGTGGGTTAATGCTCAGCGGGATCGAGTTGGCGCCCGTCGGCACCCGGAGGGGCGGGATGAGGTTGCGTCGGGGTCGGGAGGACGCGCAGAGACACCCGGAGGCGCAGGGTGATTGCGTGGCGAGCTCGGCAGAGCGCCCGGTGGCAACCGAGGAGCGGTGTGAAGGAGCGGCCATATCGGGAGAGTGCTCGGCGGCAACCGATGAGAGGGATGAGCATGCGTCGGGTCGGGAGGACGCGCAGCGACACCCGCAAGCTCACGGTGATAGCGTGGCGAGCTCGGGAGTGCCCCTCAGCATCCCGAAGAGCGGGGTGAAGGATCGGCGTAGTTGGGAGGAGGCGCAGCGACACCCGGAGGTGCACGGTGGTAGTGTGGCGAGCTCGGGAGAGCGCCCGGCGGCACCCCGAAGGGCGGGATGAGTGTGCGTAGTCGGGAGGACGCGCAGCGACACGCGGAGGCACACGGTGGTAGCACAGCAAGCTTGGGAGAGCGCCCGGCGGCACCCCGATGAGCGGGATGAGGTTGCGTCGGGTCGGGAGGAGGCGCAGCGACACCCGGAGGTGCACGGTGGTAGCGCGGCTTGCTCGGGAGAGCGCCCAACGGCACCTTGAGAAGCAGGGTGAAGGATCGGTGTTTTCTAGCGGCCGCACTTTGGCTCCAGAGGTGCACGGTGGTAACGCGGTGAGCTCAAACAGTGTCCGTCGGCATTCCGAAGAGCGAGGTGAGGGTGTGTCGGTGTCAGGAGGACGCGCGGCGAAACCCGGAAGCACAGGGTGGTAGCGCGGTGGGCTCGGACAGTACTCGGCAGCACCTCGAGGAGCGGGGTGAGGGCACGGGCGAGTCGGACGAGGACTCGTTGGCACCACAAGGGGCGGGGAGAACAAGTCGGGCAGGTCAGATGGGCACCCGTTGGCACCTGGAGGGGGGGGGTGAGGGTGCGTCGGGGTCGGGAGAGTGCCCGATGACACCCGGAGGCGCACGCTGGTAAAGCGGCGAGCTCGGACAGTGCCCGGTGGCACCCCGAAGAGCGCGGTGAGAGCACGGGCGAGTCGGACGAGGACTCGTCGGCACCCCGAAGGGCGGGGGGAGTGGCTCGGGCAGGTGGGACGTGCGCCCGTCGGCACCTGGAGGGGCGGGATGAAAGTGCATCGGGGTCGGGAGGACGCGCAGCGACACCCTGAGGCGCAGGGTGATTGCGCGGCGAGCTCGGCAGAGCGCCTGGCGGCACCCCGAGGAGCGGTGTGAAGGAGCGGCCATATCAGGAGAGCGCTCGGCTGCAACCGATGAGCGGGATGAGCATGCGTCGGGTCGGGAGGACGCGCAGCGACACCCGGAAGCTCACGGTGGTAGCGCGGCGAGCTCGGGAGAGCCCCGCAGCACCCCGAAGAGCGGGGTCATATATCGGCGTGGTCGGGAGGACGCGCAGCGACACGCGGAGGCACACGGTGGTAGCACAGCAAGCTTGGGAGAGCGCCCGGCGGCACCCCGATGAGCGGGATGAGGTTGCGTCGGGTCGGGAGGAGGCGCAGCGACACCCGGAGGTGCACGGTGGTAGCGCGGCTTGCTCGGGAGAGCGCCTGACGACACCCCGAAGAGCGGGGTGAAGGATCGGCGTAGTTGGGAGGAGGCGCAGCGACACCCGGAGGCGCAGGGTGGTAGCGTGGCGAGCTCGGGAGAATGCTCGGCGGCACCCCGAAGGGCGGGATGAGCGTGCGTCGGGTCGGGAGGACGCCCAGCGACACCCGGAGGCACACAGTGGTAGCACAGCAAGCTCGGGAGCGCGCCCGGCGGCACCCCGATGAGCGGGATGAGCATGCGTCGAGTCGGGAGGAGGCGCAGCGACACCCGGAGGTGCACGGTGGCAGCGCGGCTTGCTCGGGAGAGCGCCTGACGACACCCCGAAGAGCGGGGTGAAGGATCGGCGTAGTCGGGAGGAAGCCCAGCGACAGGAGGAAGCGCAGCGACAGCCGGAGGCGCACGCTGGTACAGCGGCGAACGCGGACAGTGCCCGTCGGCATTCTGAAGAGCGAGGTGAGGGTGCGTCAGGATCGAGAGGACGCGCAGCGACACCCGGAGGCGCAGGGTTGTAGCGCAGCAAGCTCGGCAGAGCGCCCGGCGGCACCCCGAGGAGCGGTGTGAAGGAGTGGCCATATCGGGAGAGCGCTCGGTGGCACTCGGAGACGCACGATGGTAGCGCAGCGAGCTCGGGAGAGCGCCCGGAGGCACCCCGATGAGCGGGATGAGCGTGTGTCGGGTCGGGAGGATGCGCAGTGACACCCGGAGGCGCAGGGTGATTGCGTGGGGAGCTCGGCAGAGCGCCCGGCGGCACCCCGAGGAGCGGTGTGAAGGAGCGGCCATATCGGGAGAGCGCTCGGTGGCAACCGATGAGCGGGATGAACGTGTGTCGCGTCGGGAGGACGCGCAGTGTCACCCGGAGGCGCAGGGTGATTGCGCGGGGAGCTCGGCAGAGTGCCCGGCGGCACCCCGAGGAGCGGTGTGAAGGAGCGGCCATATCGGGAGAGTGCTCGGCGGCAACCGATGAGCGGGATGAGCATGCGTCGGGTCGGGAGGACGCGCAGTAACATCCGGAGTCACAGGGTGGTAGCACGATGAGCTCGGAGAGTGCCCGTCGGCATTCTGAAGAGCGAGGTGAGGGTGCGTCAGGGTCGAGAGGACGCGCAGCGAGACCCGGAGGTGCACGTTGGTAGCGCGGCTTGCTCGGGAGAGCGCCTGACGACACCCCGAAGAGCAAGGTGAAGGATCGGCGTAGTCGGGAGGAAGCGCAGCGACAGCCCGAGGCGCATGCTGGTATAGCGGCGAGCTCGGACAGTGCCCGGCGGCACCCCGAAGAGCGCGCTGAGGGCACGGGCGAGTCAGATGAGGACTCGTCGGCACCCCGAAGGGCGGGGGGAGCAGCTCGGGCAAGTGGGACGTGCGCCCGTCGGACAGGGTGGGTTAAGGCTCGGCGGGATTGTGTTGGCGCCCGTCGGCACCCAGAGGGGCGGGATGAGGTTGCGTCGGGGTCGGGAGGACGCGCAGAGACACCCGGAGGCGCAGGGTGATTGCGTGGCGAGCTCGGCAGAGCGCCTGGCGGCACCCCGAGGAGCGGTGTGAAGGAGCGGCCATATCGGGAGAGCGCTCGGCGGCAACCGATGAGCGGGATGAGCATGCATCGGGTCGGGAGGACACGCAGCGACACCCAGAGGCGCACGGTGGTAGCACAGCAAGCTCGGGAGCGCTCCCGGCGGCACCCCGATGAGCGGGATGAGCATGCGTCGGGTCGGGAGGAGGCGCAGTAACATCCGGAGTCGCAGGGTGGTAGCACGACGAGCTCGGAGAGTGCCCGTCGGCATTCTAAAGAGCGAGGTGAGGGTGCGTCAGGGTCGAGAGGACGCGCAGCGACACCCGGAGGTGCACGGTGGTAGCGCGGCTTGCTCGGGAGAGCGCCTGACGACACCCCGAAGAGCGGGGTGAAGGATCGGCGTAGTCGGGAGGATGCGCAGCGACACCCGGAGGCGCAGGGTGATTGCGTGGCGAGCTCGGCAGAGCGCCTGGCGGCACCCCGAGGAGCGGTGTGAAGGAGCAGCCATATCGGGAGAGCGCTCGGCGGCAACTGATGAGCGGGATGAGCATGCGTCGGGTCGGGAGGACGCGCAGTAACATCCGGAGTCACAGGGTGGTAGCGCGACGAGCTCGGAGAGTGCCCGTCGGCATTCTGAAGAGCGGGGTGAAGGATCGGCGTAGTTGGGAGGAGGCGCAGCGACACCCGGAGGTGCACGGTGGTAGTGTGGCGAGCTCGGGAGAGCGCCCGGCGGCACCCCGAAGGGCGGCATGAGCGTGCGTCGGGTCGGGAGGACGCGCAGCGACACGCGGAGGCACACGGTGGTAGCACAGCAAGCTCGGGAGCGCGCCCGGCGGCACCCCGATGAGCGGGATGAGCATGCGTCGGGTCGGGAGGAGGCGCAGCGACACCCGGAGGTGCACGGTGGTAGCGCGGCTTGCTCGGGAGAGCTCCTGACGACACCCCGAAGAGCGGGGTGAAGGATCGGCGTAGTCGGGAGGAAGCCCAGCGACACCCGGAGGCGCAGGGTGGTAGCGCGACGAGCTCGGAGAGTGCCCGTCGGCATTCTGAAGAGCGAGGTGAGGGTGCGTCAGGGTCGAGAGGACGCGCAGCGACACCCGGAGGTGCACGGTGGTAGCGCGGCTTGCTCGGGAGAGCGCCTGACGACACCCCGAAGAGCAAGGTGAAGGATCGGCGTAGTCGGGAGGAAGCGCAGCGACAGCCCGAGGCGCATGCTGGTACAGCGGCGAGCTCGGACAGTGCCCGGCGGCACCCTGAAGAGCGCGCTGAGGGCACGGGCGAGTCAGATGAGGACTCGGCGGCACCCCGAAGGGCGGGGGGAGCAGCTCGGGCAAGTGGGACGTGCGCCCGTCGGTGCAGGGTGGGTTAAGGCTCGGCGGGATTGTGTTGGTGCCCGTCGGCACCCAGAGGGGCGGGATGAGGTTGCGTCGGGGTCGGGAGGACGCGCAGAGACACCCGGAGGCGCAGGGTGATTGCGTGGCGAGCTCGGCAGAGCGCCTGGCGGCACCCCGAGGAGCGGTGTGAAGGAGCGGCCATATCGGGAGAGCGCTCGGCGGCAACTGATGAGTGGGATGAGCATGCGTCGGGTCGGGAGGATGCGCAGTAACATCCGGAGTCACAGGGTGGTAGCGCGACGAGCTCGGATAGTGCCCGTCGGCATTCTGAAGAGCGGGGTGAAGGTTCGGCGTAGTTGGGAGGAGGCGCAGCGACACCCGGAGGTGCACGGTGGTAGTGTGGCGAGCTCGGGAGAGCGCCCGGCGGCACCCCCAAGGGCGGGATGAGCGTGCGTCGGGTCAGGAGGACGCCCAGCGACACCCGGAGGCACACGGTGGTAGCACAGCAAGCTCGGGAGCGCGCCCGGCGGCACCCCGATGAGCGGGATGAGCATGCGTCGGGTCGGGAGGAGGCGCAGCGACACCCGGAGGTGCACGGTGGTAGCGCGGCTTGCTCGGGAGAGCACCTGATGACACCCCGAAGAGCGGGGTGAAGGATCGGCGTAGTCGGGAGGAAGCCCAGCGACGGGAAGAAGCGCAGCGAGAGCCGGAGGCGCACGCTGGTACAGCGGCGAGCTCGGACAGTGCCCGGCGGCACCCCGAAGAGCGCGCTGAGGGCACGGGCGAGTCGGACGAGGACTCGTCGGCACCCCGAAGGGCGGGGGGAGCGGCTCGGGCAGGTGGGACGTGCGCCCGTCACCATCCCGAGGGGTGGGTTAATGCTCGGCGGGATCGAGTTGGCGCCCGTCGGCACCCGGAGGGGCGGGATGAGGTTGCGTCGGGGTCGGGAGGACGCACAGAGACACCCGGAGGCGCAGGGTGATTGCGCGGCAAGCTCGGCAGAGCGCCCGGTGGCACCCCGAGGAGCGGTGTGAAGGAGCGGCCATATCGGGAGAGTGCTCGGCGGCAACCGATGAGCGGGATGAGCATGCATCGGGTCGGGAGGACGCGCAGCGACACCCAGAGGCGCACGGTGGTAGCACAGCAAGCTCGGGAGCGCTCCCGGCGGCACCCCGATGAGCGGGATGAGCATGCGTCGGGTCGGGAGGAGGCGCAGTAACATCCGGAGTCGCAGGGTGGTAGCGCGACGAGCTCGGAGAGTGCCCGTCGGCATTCTAAAGAGCGAGGTGAGGGTGCGTCAGGGTCGAGAGGACGCGCAGCGACACCCGGAGGTGCACGGTGGCAGCGCGGCTTGCTCGGGAGAGCGCCTGACGACACCCCGAAGAGCGGGGTGAAGGATCAGCGTACTCGGGAGGAAGCGCAGCGACAGCCGGAGGCGCACGCTGGTACAGCGGTGAGCTCGGACAGTGCCCGGCGGCACCCCGAAGAGCGCGCTGAGGGCACGGGCGAGTCGGACGAGGACTCGTCGGCACCCCGAAGGGCGGGGGGAGCGGCTCGGGCAGGTGGGACGTGCGCCCGTCACCATCCCGAGGGGTGGGTTAATGCTCAGCGGGATCGAGTTGGCGCCCGTCGGCACCCGGAGGGGCGGGATGAGGTTGCGTCGGGGTCGGGAGGACGCGCAGAGACACCCGGAGGCGCAGGGTGATTGCGTGGCGAGCTCGGCAGAGCGCCCGGTGGCAACCGAGGAGCGGTGTGAAGGAGCGGCCATATCGGGAGAGTGCTCGGCGGCAACCGATGAGAGGGATGAGCATGCGTCGGGTCGGGAGGACGCACAGCGACACCCGCAAGCTCACGGTGCTAGCGTGGCGAGCTCGGGAGTGCCCCTCAGCATCCCGAAGAGCGGGGTGAAGGATCGGCGTAGTTGGGAGGAGGCGCAGCGACACCCGGAGGTGCACGGTGGTAGTGTGGCGAGCTCGGGAGAGCGCCCGGCGGCACCCCGAAGGGCGGGATGAGTGTGCGTAGTCGGGAGGACGCGCAGCGACACGCGGAGGCACACGGTGGTAGCACAGCAAGCTTGGGAGAGCGCCCGGCGGCACCCCGATGAGCGGGATGAGGTTGCGTCGGGTCGGGAGGAGGCGCAGCGACACCCGGAGGTGCACGGTGGTAGCGCGGCTTGCTCGGGAGAGCGCCCAACGGCACCTTGAGAAGCAGGGTGAAGGATCGGTGTTTTCTAGCGGCCGCACTTTGGCTCCAGAGGTGCACGGTGGTAACGCGGTGAGCTCAAACAGTGTCCGTCGGCATTCCGAAGAGCGAGGTGAGGGTGTGTCGGTGTCAGGAGGACGCGCGGCGAAACCCGGAAGCACAGGGTGGTAGCGCGGTGGGCTCGGACAGTACTCGGCAGCACCTCGAGGAGCGGGGTGAGGGCACGGGCGAGTCGGACGAGGACTCGTTGGCACCACAAGGGGCGGGGAGAACAAGTCGGGCAGGTCAGATGGGCACCCGTTGGCACCTGGAGGGGGGGGGGTGAGGGTGCGTCGGGGTCGGGAGAGTGCCCGATGACACCCGGAGGCGCACGCTGGTAAAGCGGCGAGCTCGGACAGTGCCCGGTGGCACCCCGAAGAGCGCGGTGAGAGCACGGGCGAGTCGGACGAGGACTCGTCGGCACCCCGAAGGGCGGGGGGAGTGGCTCGGGCAGGTGGGACGTGCGCCCGTCGGCACCTGGAGGGGCGGGATGAAAGTGCATCGGGGTCGGGAGGACGCGCAGCGACACCCTGAGGCGCAGGGTGATTGCGCGGCGAGCTCGGCAGAGCGCCTGGCGGCACCCCGAGGAGCGGTGTGAAGGAGCGGCCATATCAGGAGAGCGCTCGGCTGCAACCGATGAGCGGGATGAGCATGCGTCGGGTCGGGAGGACGCGCAGCGACACCCGGAAGCTCACGGTGGTAGCGCGGCGAGCTCGGGAGAGCCCCGCAGCACCCCGAAGAGCGGGGTCATATATCGGCGTGGTCGGGAGGACGCGCAGCGACACGCGGAGGCACACGGTGGTAGCACAGCAAGCTTGGGAGAGCGCCCGGCGGCACCCCGATGAGCGGGATGAGGTTGCGTCGGGTCGGGAGGAGGCGCAGCGACACCCGGAGGTGCACGGTGGTAGCGCGGCTTGCTCGGGAGAGCGCCTGACGACACCCCGAAGAGCGGGGTGAAGGATCGGCGTAGTTGGGAGGAGGCGCAGCGACACCCGGAGGCGCAGGGTGGTAGCGTGGCGAGCTCGGGAGAATGCTCGGCGGCACCCCGAAGGGCGGGATGAGCGTGCGTCGGGTCGGGAGGACGCCCAGCGACACCCGGAGGCACACAGTGGTAGCACAGCAAGCTCGGGAGCGCGCCCGGCGGCACCCCGATGAGCGGGATGAGCATGCGTCGAGTCGGGAGGAGGCGCAGCGACACCCGGAGGTGCACGGTGGCAGCGCGGCTTGCTCGGGAGAGCGCCTGACGACACCCCGAAGAGCGGGGTGAAGGATCGGCGTAGTCGGGAGGAAGCCCAGCGACAGGAGGAAGCGCAGCGACAGCCGGAGGCGCACGCTGGTACAGCGGCGAACGCGGACAGTGCCCGTCGGCATTCTGAAGAGCGAGGTGAGGGTGCGTCAGGATCGAGAGGACGCGCAGCGACACCCGGAGGCGCAGGGTTGTAGCGCAGCAAGCTCGGCAGAGCGCCCGGCGGCACCCCGAGGAGCGGTGTGAAGGAGTGGCCATATCGGGAGAGCGCTCGGTGGCACTCGGAGACGCACGATGGTAGCGCAGCGAGCTCGGGAGAGCGCCCGGAGGCACCCCGATGAGCGGGATGAGCGTGTGTCGGGTCGGGAGGATGCGCAGTGACACCCGGAGGCGCAGGGTGATTGCGTGGGGAGCTCGGCAGAGCGCCCGGCGGCACCCCGAGGAGCGGTGTGAAGGAGCGGCCATATCGGGAGAGCGCTCGGTGGCAACCGATGAGCGGGATGAACGTGTGTCGCGTCGGGAGGACGCGCAGTGTCACCCGGAGGCGCAGGGTGATTGCGCGGGGAGCTCGGCAGAGTGCCCGGCGGCACCCCGAGGAGCGGTGTGAAGGAGCGGCCATATCGGGAGAGTGCTCGGCGGCAACCGATGAGCGGGATGAGCATGCGTCGGGTCGGGAGGACGCGCAGTAACATCCGGAGTCACAGGGTGGTAGCACGATGAGCTCGGAGAGTGCCCGTCGGCATTCTGAAGAGCGAGGTGAGGGTGCGTCAGGGTCGAGAGGACGCGCAGCGACACCCGGAGGCACACGGTGGTAGCACAGCAAGCTCGGGAGCGCGCCCGGCGGCACCCCGAAGAGCAAGGTGAAGGATCGGCGTAGTCGGGAGGAAGCGCAGCGACAGCCCGAGGCGCATGCTGGTATAGCGGCGAGCTCGGACAGTGCCCGGCGGCACCCCGAAGAGCGCGCTGAGGGCACGGGCGAGTCAGATGAGGACTCGGCGGCACCCCGAAGGGCGGGGGGAGCAGCTCGGGCAAGTGGGACGTGCGCCCGTCGGCGCAGGGTGGGTTAAGGCTCGGCGGGATTGTGTTGGCGCCCGTCGGCACCCAGAGGGGCGGGATGAGGTTGCGTCGGGGTCGGGAGGATGCGCAGAGACACCCGGAGGCGCAGGGTGATTGCGTGGCGAGCTCGGCAGAGCGCCTGGCGGCACCCCGAGGAGCGGTGTGAAGGAGCGGCCATATCGGGAGAGCGCTCGGCGGCAACCGATGAGCGGGATGAGCATGCATCGGGTCGGGAGGACGCGCAGCGACACCCAGAGGCGCACGGTGGTAGCACAGCAAGCTCGGGAGCGCTCCCGGCGGCACCCCGATGAGCGGGATGAGCATGCGTCGGGTAGGGAGGAGGCGCAGTAACATCCGGAGTCGCAGGGTGGTAGCGCGACGAGCTCGGAGAGTGCCCGTCGGCATTCTAAAGAGCGAGGTGAGGGTGCGTCAGGGTCGAGAGGACGCGCAGCGACACCCGGAGGTGCACGGTGGTAGCGCGGCTTGCTCGGGAGAGCGCCTGACGACACCCCGAAGAGCGGGGTGAAGGATCGGCGTAGTCGGGAGGATGCGCAGCGACACCCGGAGGCGCAGGGTGATTGCGTGGCGAGCTCGGCAGAGCGCCTGGCGGCACCCCGAGGAGCGGTGTGAAGGAGCAGCCATATCGGGAGAGCGCTCGGCGGCAACTGATGAGCGGGATGAGCATGCGTCGGGTCGGGAGGACGCGCAGTAACATCCGGAGTCACAGGGTGGTAGCGCGACGAGCTCGGAGAGTGCCCGTCGGCATTCTGAAGAGCGGGGTGAAGGATCGGCGTAGTTGGGAGGAGGCGCAGCGACACCCGGAGGTGCACGGTGGTAGTGTGGCGAGCTCGGGAGAGCGGCCGGCGGCACCCCGAAGGGCGGCATGAGCGTGCGTCGGGTCGGGAGGACGCCCAGCGACACGCGGAGGCACACGGTGGTAGCACAGCAAGCTCGGGAGCGCGCCCGGCGGCACCCCGATGAGCGGGATGAGCATGCGTCGGGTCGGGAGGAGGCGCAGCGACACCCGGAGGTGCACGGTGGTAGCGCGGCTTGCTCGGGAGAGCGCCTGGCGACACCCCGAAGAGCGGGGTGAAGGATCGGCGTAGTCGGGAGGAAGCCCAGCGACACCCGGAGGCGCAGGGTGGTAGCGCGACGAGCTCGGAGAGTGCCCGTCGGCATTCTGAAGAGCGAGGTGAGGGTGCGTCAGGGTCGAGAGGACGCGCAGCGACACCCGGAGGTGCACGGTGGTAGCGCGGCTTGCTTGGGAGAGCGCCTGACGACACCCCGAAGAGCAAGGTGAAGGATCGGCGTAGTCGGGAGGAAGCGCAGCGACAGCCCGAGGCGCATGCTGGTGCAGCGGCGAGCTCGGACAGTGCCCGGCGGCACCCCGAAGAGCGCGCTGAGGGCACGGGCGAGTCAGATGAGGACTCGTCGGCACCCCGAAGGGCGGGGGGAGCGGCTCGGGGAAGTGGGACGTGCGCCCGTCGGCGCAGGGTGGGTTAAGGCTCGGCGGGGTTGTGTTGGCGCCCGTCGGCACCCAGAGGGGCGGGATGAGGTTGGGTCGGGGTCGGGAGGACGCGCAGAGACACCCGGAGGCGCAGGGTGATTGCGTGGCGAGCTCGGCAGAGCGCCTGGCGGTACCCCGAGGAGCGGTGTGAAGGAGCGGCCATATCGGGAGAGTGCTCGGCGGCAACCGATGAGCGGGATGAGCATGCGTCGGGTCGGGAGGACGCGCAGTAACATCCGGAGTCGCAGGGTGGTAGCGCGACGAGCTCGGAGAGTGCCCGTCGGCATTCTGAAGAGCGAGGTGAGGGTGCGTCAGGGTCGAGAGGACGCGCAGCGACACCCGGAGGTGCACGGTGGTAGCGCGGCTTGCTCGGGAGAGCGCTTGACGACACCGCGAAGAGCGGGGTGAAGGATCGGCGTAGTCGGGAGGATGCGCAGCGACACCCGGAGGCGCAGGGTGGTAGCGTGGCGAGTTCGGGAGAGTGCTCGGCGGCACCCCGAAGGGCGGGATGAGCGTGCGTCGGGTCGGGAGGAGGCCCAGCGACACCCAGAGGCACACAGTGGTAGCACAGCAAGCTCGGGAGAGCGCCCGGCGGCACCCCGATGAGCGGGATGAGCATGCGTCGAGTCAGGAGGAGGCGCAGCGACACCCGGAGGTGCACGGTGGCAGCGCGGCTTGCTCGGGAGAGCGCCTGACGACACCCCGAATAGCGGGGTGAAGGATCAGCGTACTCGGGAGGAAGCGCAGCGACAGCCGGAGGCGCACGCTGGTACAGCTGCGAGCTCGGACAGTGCCCGTCGGCATTCTGAAGAGCGAGGTGAGGGTGCGTCAGGATCGAGAAGACGCGCAGCGACACCCGGAGGCGCAGGGTTGTAGCGCAGCAAGCTCGGCAGAGCGCCCGGCGGCACCCCGAGGAGCGGTGTGAAGGAGCGGCCATATCGGGAGAGCGCTCGGTGGCACTCGGAGACGCACGATGGTAGCGCAGCGAGCTTGGGAGAGCGCCCGGAGGCACCCCGATGAGCGGGATGAGCGTGTGTCGGGTCGGGAGGATGCGCAGTGACAACCGGAGGCGCAGGGTGATTGCGCGGGGAGCTCGGCAGAGCGCCCGGCGGCACCCCGAGGAGTGGTGTGAAGGAGCGGCCATATCGGGAGAGCGCTCGGTGGCAACCGATGAGCGGGATGAACGTGTGTCGCGTCGGGAGGACGCGCAGTGTCACCCGGAGGCGCAGGGTGATTGCGCGGGGAGCTCGGCAGAGTGCCCGGCGGCACCCCGAGGAGCGGTGTGAAGGAGCGGCCATATCGGGAGAGCGCTCGGCGGCAACTGATGAGTGGGATGAGCATGCGTCGGGTCGGGAGGACGCGCAGTAACATCCGGAGTCACAGGGTGGTAGCGCGACGAGCTCGGAGAGTGCCCGTCGGCATTCTGAAGAGCGAGGTGAGGGTGCGTCAGGGTCGAGAGGACGCGCAGCGACACCCGGAGGTGCACGGTGGTAGCGCGGCTTGCTTGGGAGAGCGCCTGACGACACCCCGAAGAGCGGGGTGAAGGATCGGCGTAGTCGGGAGGATGCGCAGCGACACCCGGAGGCGCAGGGTGGTAGCGCGACGAGCTCGGAGAGTGCCCGTCGGCATTCTGAAGAGCGAGGTGAGGGTGCGTCAGGGTCGAGAGGACGCGCAGCGACACCCGGAGGTGCACGGTGGTAGCGCGGCTTGCTTGGGAGAGCGCCTGACGACACCCCGAAGAGCGGGGTGAAGGATCGGCGTACTCGGGAGGATGCGCAGCGACACCCGGAGGCGCAGGGTGGTAGCGTGGCGAGCTCGGACCGTGCCCGTCGGCATTCTGAAGAGCGAGGTGAGGGTGCGTCAGCATCGAGAAGACGCGCAGCGACACCCGGAGGCGCAGGGTTGTAGCGCAGCAAGCTCGGCAGAGCGCCCGGTGGCACCCCGAGGAGCGGTGTGAAGGAGCGGCCATATCGGGAGAGCGCTCGGCGGCACTTGGAGACGCACGATGGTAGCGCAGCGAGCTCGGGAGAGTGCCCGGAGGCACCCCGATGAGCGGGATGAGCGTGTGTCGGGTCGGGAGGACGCGCAGCGACACCCGAAGGTGCACGGTGGTAGCGCGGCTTGCTCGGGAGAGCGCCTGATGACACCCCGAAGAGCGGGGTGAAGGATCGGCGTAGTCGGGAGGAAGCCCAGCGACAGCCCGAGGCGCATGCTGGTACAGCGGCGAGCTCGGACAGTGCCCGGCGGCACCCCGAAGAGCGCGCTGAGGGCACGGGCGAGTCAGATGAGGACTCGTCGGCACCCCGAAGGGCAGGGGGAGCGGCTCGGGCAAGTGGGACGTGCGCCCGTCGGCGCAGGGTGGGTTAAGGCTCGGCGGGATTGTGTTGGCGCCTGTCGGCACCCAGAGGGGCGGGATGAGGTTGCGTCGGGGTCGGGAGGACGCGCAGAGACACCCGGAGGTGCAGGGTGATTGTGTGGCGAGCTCGGCAGAGCGCCTGGCGGTACCCCGAGGAGCAGTGTGAAGGAGCGGCCATATCGGGAGAGCGCTCGGCGGCCAAGATGAGCGGGATGAGCATGCGTCGGGTCGGGAGGACGCGCAGTAACATCCGGAGTCACAGGGTGGTAGCGCGACGAGCTCGGAGAGTGCCCGTCGGCATTCTGAAGAGCGAGGTGAGGATGCGTCAGGGTCGAGAGGACGCGCAGCGACACCCGGAGGTGCACCGTGGTAGCGCGCCTTGCTCGGGAGAGCGCCTGACGACACCCCGAAGAGCGGGGTGAAGGATCGGCGTAGTTGGGAGGAGGCGCAGCGACACCCGGAGGTGCACGGTGGTAGTGTGGCGAGCTCGGGAGAGCGCCCGGCGGCACCCCGAAGGGCGGCATGAGCGTGCGTCGGGTCGGGAGGACGCCCAGCGACACCCGGAGGCACACGGTGGTAGCACAGCAAGCTCGGGAGCGCGCCCGGCGGCACCCCGATGAGCGGGATGAGCATGCGTCGGGTCGGGAGGAGGCGCAGCGACACCCGGAGGTGCACGGTGGTAGCGCGGCTTGCTCGGGAGAGCGCCTGACGACACCCCGAAGAGCGGGGTGAAGGATCGGCGTAGTCGGGAGGAAGCCCAGCGACGGGAGGAAGCGCAGCGAGAGCCGGAGGCGCACGCTGGTACAGCGGCGAGCTCGGACAGTGCCCGGCAACACCCCGAAGAGCGCGCTGAGGGCACGGGCGAGTCGGACGAGGACTCGTCGGCACCCCGAAGGGCGGGGGGAGCGGCTCGGGCAGGTGGGACGTGCGCCCGTCACCATCCCGAGGGGTGGGTTAATGCTCGGCAGGATCGAGTTGGCGCCCGTCGGCACCCGGAGGGGCGGGATGAGGTTGCGTCGGGGTCGGGAGGACGCGCAGAGACACCCGGAGGCGCAGGGTGATTGCGCGGCGAGCTCGGCAGAGCGCCCGGTGGCAACCGAGGAGCGGTGTGAAGGAGCGGCCATATCGGGAGAGTGCTCGGCGGCAACCGATGAGCGGGATGAGCATGCATCGGGTCGGGAGGAGCCGCAGTAACATCCGGAGTCGCAGGGTGGTAGCGCGACGAGCTCGGAGAGTGCCCGTCGGCATTCTGAAGAGCGAGGTGAGGGTGCGTCAGGGTCGAGAGGACGCGCAGCGACACCCGGAGGTGCACGGTGGTAGCGCGGCTTGCTCGGGAAAGCGCCTGATGACACCCCGAAGAGCGGGGTGAAGGATCGGCGTAGTCGGGAGGATGCGCAGCGACAGCCCGAGGCGCATGCTGGTACAGCGGCGAGCTCGGACAGTGCCCGGCGGCACCCCGAAGAGCGCGCTGAGGGCACGGGCGAGTCAGATGAGAACTCGTCGGCACCCCGAAGGGCGGGGGGAGCGGCTCGGGCAAGTGGGACGAGCGCCGTTTGGCGCAGGGTAGGTTAAGGCTCGGCGGGATTGTGTTGGCGCCCGTCAGCACCCAGAGGGGCGGGATGAGGTTGGGTCGGGGTCGGGAGGACGCGCAGAGACACCCGGAGGCGCAGGGTGGTAGCGTGGCGAGCTCGGGAGAGTGCTCGGCAGCACCCCGAGGAGCGGTGTGAAGGAACGGCCATATTGGGAGAGTGCTCAGCGGCAACCGATGAGCGGGATGAGCATGCGTCGGGTCGGGAGGACGCCCAGCGACACCCAGAGGCGCACGGTGGTAGCACAGCAAGCTCGGGAGTGCTCCCGGCGGCACCCCGATGAGCGGGATGAGCATGCGTCGGGTCGGGAGGAGGCGCAGTGACATCCGGAGTCGCAGGGTGGTACCGCGACGAGCTCGGAGAGTGCCCGTCGGCATTCTGAAGAGCGAGGTGAGGGTGCGTCAGGGTCGAGAGGACGCACAGCGACACCCGGAGGTGCACGGTGGTAGCACGGCTTGCTCGGGAGAGTGCCTGACGACACCGCGAAGAGCGGGGTGAAGGATCGGCGTAGTCGGGAGGAGGCGCAGTGACACCCGGAGGCGCAGGGTGATTGCGCGGCGAGCTCGGCAGAGCGCCCGGCGGCACCCCGAGGAGCGGTGTGAACGAGCGGCCATATCGGGAGAGCGCTCGGCGGCAACCGATGAGAGGGATGAGCATGCGTCGGGTCGGGAGGATGTGCAGCGACACCCGCAAGCTCACGGTGGTAGCGCGGCGAGCTCGGGAGTGCCCCTCAGCATCCCGAAGAGCGGGGTGAAGGATCGGCGTAGTCGGGAGGATGCGCAGCGACACCCGGAGGTGTACGGTGGTAGCACAGCAAGCTCGGGAGCGCGCCCGGCGGCACCCCGATGAGCGGGATGAGCATGCGTCGGGTCGGGAGGAGGCGCAGCGACACCCGGAGGTGCACGGTGGTAGCGTGGCTTGCTCGGGAGAGCGCCTGACGACACCCCGAAGAGCGGGGTGAAGGATCGGCGTAGTCGGGAGGAAGCCCAGCGACGGGAGGAAGCGCAGCGACAGCTGGAGGCGCACGCTGGTACAGCGGCGAGCTCGGACAGTGCCTGGCGGCACCCCGAAGAGCGCGCTGAGGGCACGGGTGAGTCGGACGAGGACGCGTCAGCACCCCGAAGGGCGGGGGGGGCGGCTCGTGCAGGTGGGACGTACGCCCGTCACCATCCCGAGGGGTGGGTTAAGGCTCGGCGGGATCGGGTTGGTGCCTGTCGGCACCCGGAGGGGCGGGATGAGGTTGCGTCGGGGTTGGGAGGACGCGCAGCGACACCCGGAGGCCCAGAGCGGTAGCGCAGCAAGCTCGGCAGAGCGCCCGTAGGCACCCTGCCGAACGGGGTGTATATACGGCGCGGTCGGGAGGCGCACTGCTACACCCGGAGGAGCACGGTAGTAGCGCGGCGAGCTCGGGAGAGCCCCGAATCACCCTGAAGAGCGGGGTGAAGGATCGGCGTGGTCGGGAGGAGGCGTAGCGACATCCGGAGGCGCACGCTGGTGCAACGGTGAGCTCGGACTAGGGTTCCAGAGTTCAGGACTCTGTAGGGTTCCAGAGGGGCTCGTAGGGTTCCGTCAAAATCTGTAGGGTTCCCTAGGGGCCCGTAGAGTCCTGTAGATTTCCGTAGGGGCCTGTAGGGTTGTGTAAGTGCCCGCAGGGGTTGGTAGGAGCTTGTAGGGTGCCATATGTTTCCGGAGGGTTGTATAGGGTTCCGTAGGGGCCTGTGGTTTTCCTTAGGGGCCTGTAGAGTCTCGTACAGTTCCGTAGGGGCCTGTGGTGTTCCCTAGGGGCCTGTAGAGTCTCGTACAGTTCCGTAGGGTCCAGTACGTTTCCATAAGCGCCCACAGAGGTCTGAAGGGGCCCGTACTGTTCTGTAAGGATCCATAGGGCTCCGTCGAGCTTCGTAGGTTTCCTAGAGGCCTCTGGAGTACCGCAGGAGCCAGTAGTGTTCTGTAGGGGCCCGTAGGGTTCCTTCGGTAGGGGCTGGCAGTGTTCCGTAGGGGCCTCTAGGGTTGTGTAAGTGCCCGCAGGAGTCTGTAAGAGTGTGTGGGATTCTGTAAGGTTCCGGAGGGTTCTGCAGGGTTCCGTAGGGGCCCGTAGAGTTCCGTAGTGGCTGGTAAAGTTCCGTAGGGCCCTGTGGGGTTCTGTATGGACCTGTAGAATTCCGTAGGGGCCTGCAGGGTTCTGTAAGTGCCAGCAGGTGTCTGTAGGGTTCCGTAGGGGTCTGTAGGGTTCCGTAGGCGCCTGCAGTGTTCTGTAGGAGCCCGTAGGGTTTTAGTGAGGTTCCGTTGTGTTGCTAAGGGTCTTGTAGAGTGCTGTCTGGTCCTGGAGTATTCTGTAGGGTTCCAGAGGGGCTCGTAGGGTTCTGTCAAAATCTGTAGGCTTCCCTAGGGTCGTGTGGAGTCCCGTAGATTTCCGTAAGGGCCTGTAGGGTTGTGTAAGTGCCCGCAGGAGTCTGTAGGAGTCTGTGGGATTCTGTAAGGTTCCGGAGGGTTCTGCAGGGTTCCGTAGGGGCCCGTAGAGTTCCGTAGTGGCTGGTAAAGTTCCGTAGGGCCCTGTGGGGTTCTGTATGGACCTGTAGAATTCCGTAGGGGCCTGCAGGGTTCTGTAAGTGCCCGCAGGTGTCTGTAGGGTTCTGTAGGGGTCTGTAGGGTTCCGTAGGCACCTGCAGTGTTCTGTAGGAGCCCATAGGGTTTTAGTGAGGTTCCGTTGTGTTGCTAAGGGTCTTGTAGAGTGCTGTCGGGTCCTGGAGTATTCTGTAGGGTTCAGAGGGGCTCGTAGGGTTCCATCAAAATCTGTAGGCTTCCCTAGGGGCCCGTGGAGTCCCGTAGATTTCCGTAGGGGCCTGTAGGGTTGTGTAAGTGCCCGCAGGGGTTGGTAGGAGCTTGTAGGGTGCCATAAGTTTCCAGAGGGTTGTGTAGGGTTCCGTAGGGGCCTGTGGTGTTCCCTAGGGGCCTGTAGAGTCTCGTACAGTTCCGTAGGGTCCTGTAGGTTTCCTTAAGCGCCCGCAGAGGTCTGAAGGGGCCCGTACTGTTCCGTAAGGATGCATAGGGCTCCGTAGAGCTTCGTAGGTTCCCTAGAGGCCTGTAGAGTACCGCAGGAGCCAGTAGTGTTCTGTAGGGGCCCGTAGGGTTCCTTCCATAGGGGCTGGCAGTGTTCCGTAGGGGCCTCTAGGGTTGAGTAAGTGCCCGCAGGAGTCTGTAGGAATCCGTGGGATTCTGTAAGGTTCTGGAGGGTTCTGCAGGTTTCCCTAGGGGCCCGTAGAGTTCCGTAGTGGCTGGTAAGGTTCCCTAGGGCCCTGTACCATTCCGTAACTGCCTGCAAGGGTCTTTAGGCTTCCGTAGGGGCTGGTAGGGTTCCATAAAGTTCTGTGGGTTCCTGCAGAGTTCTGCAAGTGCCCGCAAGGGCCTGTAGGGGCCCACAGTGTTTCTGTCAGGTTCCGTAGAGTTCCATAGGGGCCATAGGTTTCCATAGCGGCTGGTAGTATTCCGTAGGGGTCTGTAGGGTTCCATAGGCACCTGCAGTGTTCTGTAGGAGCCCATAGGGTTTTCGTGAGGTTCCGTTGTGTTGCTAAGGGTCTTGTAGAGTGCTGTCGGGTCCTGGAGTATTCCGTAGGGTTCCAGAGGGGCTCGAAGGGTTCCGTTGAAATCTGTAGGGTTCCCTAGGGGCCCGTAGAGTCCCGTAGATTTCCGTAGGGGCCTGTAGGGTTGTGTAAGTGCCCGCAGGGGTTGGTAGGAGCTTGTAGGGTGCCATATGTTTCCGGAGGGTTGTGTAGGGTTCCGTAGGGGCCTGTGGTGTTCCCTAGGGGCCTGTAGAGTCTCGTACGGTTCCGTAGGGGCCTGCGGTGTTCCCTAGGGGCCTGTAGAGTCTCGTACAGTTCCGTAGGGTCCTGTAGGTTTCCATAAGCGCCCGCAGAGGTCTGAAGGGGCCCGTACTGTTCCGTAAGGATCCATAGGGTTCCGTAGAGCTTCGTAGGTTCCCTAGAGGCCTGTAGAATATCGCAGGAGCTAGTAGTGTTCTGTAGGGGCCCGTAGGGTTCCTTCCGTAGGGGCTGGCAGTGTTCCGTAAGGGCCTGTAGGGTTGTGTAAGTGCCCGCAGGAGTCTGTGGGATTCTGTAAGGTTCCGGAGGGTGCTGCAGGGTTTCGTAGGGGGCCATAGAGTTCCGTAGTGGCTGGTAAAGTTCCGTAGGGCCCTGTGGGGTTCTGTATGGACCTGTAGGGTTCCGTAGGGGCCTGCATGGTTCTGTAAGTGCCAGCAGGTGTCTGTAGGGTTCCGTAGGGGTCTGTAGGGTTCCGTAGGCACCTGCAGTGTTCTGTAGGAGCCCATAGGGTTTTAGTGAGGTTCCGTTGTGTTGCTAAGGGTCTTGTAGAGTGCTGTCGGGTCCTGGAGTATTCTGTAGGGTTCCAGAGGGGCTTGTAGGGTTCCGTCAAAATCTGTAGGCTTCCCTAGGGGCCCATAGAGTCCCGTAGATTTCCGTAGGGACCTGTAGGGTTGTGTAAGTGCCCGCAGGGGTTGGTAGGAGCTTGTAGGGTGCCATAAGTTTCCAGAGGGTTGTGTAGGGTTCCGTAGGGGCCTGTGGTGTTCCCTAGGGGCCTGTAGAGTCTCGTACAGTTCCGTAGGGTCCTGTAGGTTTCCTTAAGCGCCCGCAGAGGTCTGAAGGGGCCCGTACTGTTCCGTAAGGATGCATAGGGCTCCGTAGAGCTTCGTAGGTTCCCTAGAGGCCTGTAGAGTACCGCAGGAGCCAGTAGTGTTCTGTAGGGGCCCGTAGGGTTCCTTCCATAGGGGCTGGCAGTGTTCCGTAGGGGCCTCTAGGGTTGAGTAAGTGCCCGCAGGAGTCTGTAGGAATCCGTGGGATTCTGTAAGGTTCTGGAGGGTTCTGCAGGTTTCCCCAGGGGCCCGTAGAGTTCCGTAGTGGCTGGTAAGGTTCCCTAGGGCCCTGTACCATTCCGTAACTGCCTGCAAGGGTCTTTAGGCTTCCGTAGGGGCTGGTAGGGTTCCATAAAGTTCTGTGGGTTCCTGCAGAGTTCTGCAAGTGCCCGCAAGGGCCTGTAGGGGCCCATAGTGTTTCTGTCAGGTTCCGTAGAGTTCCATAGGGGCCATAGGTTTCCGTAGCGGCTGGTAGTATTCCGTAGGGGTCTGTAGGGTTCCGTAGGCACCTGCAGTGTTCTGTAGGAGCCCATAGGGTTTTAGTGAGGTTCCGTTGTGTTGCTAAGGGTCTTGTAGAGTGCTGTCGGGTCCTGGAGTATTCCGTAGGGTTCCAGAGGGGCTCGAAGGGTTCCGTTGAAATCTGTAGCGTTCCCTAGGGGCCCGTAGAGTCCCGTAGATTTCCGTAAGGGCCTGTAGGGTTGTGTAAGTGCCCGCAGGGGTTGGTAGGAGCTTGTAGGGTGCCATATGTTTCCGGAGGGTTGTGTAGGGTTCCGTAGGGGCCTGTGGTGTTCCCTAGGGGCCTGTAGAGTCTCGTACGGTTCCGTAGGGGCCCGTAGAGTTCCGTAGTGGCTGGTAAAGTTCCGTAGGGCCCTGTGTGGTTCTGTATGGACCTGTAGAATTCCGTAGGGGCCTGCAGGGTTCTGTAAGTGCCCGCAGGTGTCTGTAGGGTTCCGTAGGGGTCTGTAGGGTTCCATAGGCACCTGCAGTGTTCTGTAGGAGCCCATAGGGTTTTAGTGAGGTTCCGTTGTGTTGCTAAGGGTCTTGTAGAGTGCTGTCGGGTCCTGGAGTATTCTGTAGGGTTCCAGAGGGGCTCGTAGGGTTCCGTCGAAATCTGTAGGCTTCCCTAGGGGCCTGTGGAGTCCCGCAGATTTCCGTAGGGGCCTGTAGGGTTGTGTAAGTGCCCGCAGGGGTTGGTAGGAGCTTGTAGGGTGCCATATGTTTCCGGAGGGTTGTGTAGGGTTCCGTAGGGGCCTGTGGTGTTCCCTAGGGGCCTGTAGAGTCTAGTACAGTTCCGTAGGGTCCGGTAGGTTTCCATAAGCGCCCGCAGAGGTCTGAAGGGGCCCGTACTGTTCCGTAAGGATGCATAGGGCTCTGTAGAGCTTCGTAGGTTCCCTAGAGGCCTCTGGAGTACCGCAGGAGCCAGTAGTGTTCTGTAGGGACCCGTAGGGTTCCTTCCATAGGGGCTGGCAGTGTTCCGTAGGGGCCTCTAGGGTTGAGTAAGTGCCCGCAGGAGTCTGTAGGAATCCGTGGGATTCTGTAACGTTCTGGAGGGTTCTGCAGGTTTCCCTAGGGGCCCGTAGAGTTCCGTAGTGGCTGGTAAAGTTCCGTAGGGCCCTGTACTGTTCCGTAACTGCCTGCAATGTTCTTTAGGCTTCCGTAGGGGCTGGTAGGGTTCCATAAAGTTCCGTGGGTTCCTGCAGAGTTCTGCAAGTGCCCACAAGGGCCTGTAGGGGCCCACAGTGTTTCTGCCAGGTTCCGTAGAGTTCCGTAGGGGCCATATTTTTCTGTAGTGGCTGGTAGTATTCCGTAGGGGTCTGTAGGTTTCCGTAGGCACCTGCAGTGTTCTGTAGGAGCCCATAGGGTTTTAGTGAGGTTTTGTTGTGTTGCTAAGGGTCTTGTAGAGTGCTGTCGGGTCCTGGAGTATTCTGTAGGGTTCCAGAGGGGCTCGTAGGGTTCCGTCGAAATCTGTAGGCTTCCCTAGGGGCCCATAGAGTCCCGTAGTTTTCCGTAGGGACCTGTAGGGTTGTGTAAGTGCCCGCAGGGGTTGGTAGGAGCTTGTAGGGTGCCATATGTTTCCGGAGGGTTGTGTAGGGTTCCGTAGGGGCCTGTGGTGTTCCCTAGGGGCCTGTAGAGTCTCGTACAGTTCCGTAGGGACCTGTAGGTTTCCTTAAGGGCCTGCAGAGCTCTGAAGGGGCCCGTACTGTTCTGTAAGGATCCACTGGGCTCTGTAGAGCTTCGTAGGTTTCCTAGAGGCCTCTGGAGTACCACAGGAGCCAGTAGTGTTCTGTAGGGGCCCGTAGGGTTCCTTCCATAGGGGCTGGCAGTGTTCCGTAGGGGCCTCTAGGGTTGTGTAAGTGCCCGCAGGAGTCTGTAAGAGTGTGTGGGATTCTGTAAGGTTCCGGAGGGTTCTGCAGGGTTCCGTAGGGGCCCGTAGAGTTCCGTAGTGGCTGGTAAAGTTCCGTAGGGCCCTGTGGGGTTCTGTATGGACCTGTAGAATTCCGTAGGGGCCTGCAGGGTTCTGTAAGTGCCCGCAGGTGTCTGTAGGGTTCCATAGGGGTCTGTAGGGTTCCGTAGGCACCTGCAGTGTTCTGTAGGAGCCCATAGGGTTTTAGTGAGGTTCTGTTGTGTTGCTAAGGGTCTTGTAGAGTGCTGTCGGGTCCTGGAGTATTCTGTAGGGTTCCAGAGGGGCTCGTAGGGTTCCGTCGGAATCTGTAGGCTTCCCTAGGGGCCTGTGGAGTCCCGTAGATTTCCGTAGGGACCTGTAGGGTTGTGTAAGTGCCCGCAGGGGTTGGTAGGAGCTTGTAGGGTGCCATAAGTTTCCAGAGGGTTGTGTAGGGTTCCGTAGGGGCCTGTGGTGTTCCCTAGGGGCCTGTAGAGTCTCGTACAGTTCCGTAGGGTCCTGTAGGTTTCCTTAAGCGCCCGCAGAGGTCTGAAGGGGCCCGTACTGTTCCGTAAGGATGCATAGGGCTCCATAGAGCTTCGTAGGTTCCCTAGAGGCCTGTAGAGTACCGCAGGAGCCAGTAGTGTTCTGTAGGGGCCCGTAGGGTTCCTTCCATAGGGGCTGGCAGTGTTCCGTAGGGGCCTCTAGGGTTGAGTAAGTGCCCGCAGGAGTCTGTAGGAATCCGTGGGATTCTGTAAGGTTCTGGAGGGTTCTGCAGGTTTCCCTAGGGGCCCGTAGAGTTCCGTAGTGGCTGGTAAGGTTCCCTAGGGCCCTGTACCATTCCGTAACTGCCTGCAAGGGTCTTTAGGCTTCCGTAGGGGCTGGTAGGTTTCCATAAAGTTCTGTGGGTTCCTGCAGAGTTCTGCAAGTGCCCGCAAGGGCCTGTAGGGGCCCACAGTGTTTCTGTCAGGTTCCGTAGAGTTCCATAGGGGCCATAGGTTTCCGTAGCGGCTGGTAGTATTCCGTAGGGGTCTGTAGGTTTCCGTAGGCACCTGCAGTGTTCTGTAGGAGCCCATAGGGTTTTAGTGAGGTTCCGTTGTGTTGCTAAGGGTCTTGTAGAGTGCTGTCGGGTCCTGGAGTATTCCGTAGGGTTCCAGAGGGGCTCGAAGGGTTCCGTTGAAATCTGTAGCGTTCCCTAGGGGCCCGTAGAGTCCCGTAGATTTCCGTAAGGGCCTGTAGGGTTGTGTAAGTGCCCGCAGGGGTTGGTAGGAGCTTGTAGGGTGCCATATGTTTCCGGAGGGTTGTGTAGGGTTCCGTAGGGGCCTGTGGTGTTCCCTAGGGGCCTGTAGAGTCTCGTACGGTTCCGTAGGGGGCCGTAGAGTTCCGTAGTGGCTGGTAAAGTTCCGTAGGGCCCTGTGGGGTTCTGTATGGACCTGTAGAATTCCGTAGGGGCCTGCAGGGTTCTGTAAGTGCCCGCAGGTGTCTGTAGGGTTCCGTAGGGGTCTGTAGGGTTCCATAGGCACCTGCAGTGTTCTGTAGGAGCCCATAGGGTTTTAGTGAGGTTCCGTTGTGTTGCTAAGGGTCTTGTAGAGTGCTGTCGGGTCCTGGAGTATTCTGTAGGGTTCCAGAGGGGCTCGTAGGGTTCCGTCGAAATCTGTAGGCTTCCCTAGGGGCCTGTGGAGTCCCGTAGATTTCCGTAGGGACCTGTAGGGTTGTGTAAGTGCCCGCAGGGGTTGGTAGGAGCTTGTAGGGTGCCATATGTTTCCGGAGGGTTGTGTAGGGTTCCGTAGGGGCCTGTGGTGTTCCCTAGGGGCCTGTAGAGTCTCGTACGGTTCCGTAGGGACCTGTAGGTTTCCTTAAGGGCCTGCAGAGCTCTGAAGGGGCCCGTACTGTTCTGTAAGGATCCACTGGGCTCTGTAGAGCTTCGTAGGTTTCCTAGAGGCCTCTGGAGTACCGCAGGAGCCAGTAGTGTTCTGTAGGGACCCGTAGGGTTCCTTCCATAGGGGCTGGCAGTGTTCCGTAGGGGCCTCTAGGGTTGTGTAAGTGCCCGCAGGCGTCTGCAAGAGTGTGTGGGATTCTGTAAGGTTCCGGAGGGTTCTGCAGGGTTCCGTAGGGGCCCGTAGAGTTCTGTAGTGGCTGGTAAAGTTCCGTAGGGCCCTGTGGGGTTCTGTATGGACCTGTAGAATTCCGTAGGGGCCTGCAGGGTTCTGTAAGTGCCCGCAGGTGTCTGTAGGGTTCCGTAGGGGTCTGTAGGGTTCCATAGGCACCTGCAGTGTTCTGTAGGAGCCCATAGGGTTTTAGTGAGGTTCCGTTGTGTTGCTAAGGGTCTTGTAGAGTGCTGTCGGGTCCTGGAGTATTCTGTAGGGTTCCAGAGGGGCTCGTAGGGTTCCGTCGAAATCTGTAGGCTTCCCTAGGGGCCTGTGGAGTCCCGTAGATTTCCGTAGGGACCTGTAGGGTTGTGTAAGTGCCCGCAGGGGTTGGTAGGAGCTTGTAGGGTGCCATATGTTTCCGGAGGGTTGTGTAGGGTTCCGTAGGGGCCTGTGGTGTTCCCTAGGGGCCTGTAGAGTCTCGTACAGTTCCGTAGGGTCCTGTAGGTTTCCTTAAGCGCCCGCAGAGGTCTGAAGGGGCCCGTACTGTTCCGTAAGGATCCATAGGGCTCCGTAGAGCTTCGTAGGTTCCCTAGAGGCTTGTAGAGTACCGCAGGAGCTAGTAGTGTTCTGTAGGGGCCCGTAGGGTTCCTTCCATAGGGGCTGGCAGTGTTCCGTAGGGGCCTCTAGGGTTGAGTAAGTGCCCGCAGGAGTCTGTAGGAATCCGTGGGATTCTGTAAGGTTCTGGAGGGTTCTGCAGGTTTCCCTAGGGGCCCGTAGAGTTCCGTAGTGGCTGGTAAGGTTCCCTAGGGCCCTGTACCATTCCGTAACTGCCTGCAAGGGTCTTTAGGCTTCCGTAGGGGCTGGTAGGTTTCCATAAAGTTCTGTGGGTTCCTGCAGAGTTCTGCAAGTGCCCGCAAGGGCCTGTAGGGGCCCACAGTGTTTCTGTCCGGTTCCGTAGAGTTCCATAGGGGCCATAGGTTTCCGTAGCGGCTGGTAGTATTCCGTAGGGGTCTGTAGGGTTCCGTAGGCACCTGCAGTGTTCTGTAGGAGCCCACAGGGTTTTAGTGAGGTTCCGTTGTGTTGCTAAGGGTCTTGTAGAGTGCTGTCGGGTCCTGGAGTATTCTATAGTGTTCCAGAGGGGCTTATAGGGTTCCATCAAAAACTGTAGGCTTCCCTAGGGGCCCGTAGAGTCCCGTAGATTTCCGTAGGGACCTGTAGGGTTGTGTAAGTGCCCGCAGGGGTTGGTAGGAGCTTGTAGGGTTCCATAAGTTTCCGGAGGGTTGTGTAGGGTTCTGTAGGGGCCTGTGGTGTTCCCTAGGGGCCAGTAGAGTCTCGTACAGTTCCGTAGGGGCCTGTAGTGTTCTCTAGGGGCCTGTAGAGTCTCGTACAGTTCCGTAGGGACCTGTAGGTTTCCTTAAGCGCCTGCAGAGCTCTGAAGGGGCCCGTACTGTTCTGTAAGGATCCACTGGGCTCCGTAGAGCTTCGTAGGTTTCCTAGAGGCCTCTGGAGTACCGCAGGAGCCAGTAGTGTTCTGTAGGGCCCCGTAGGGTTCCTTCCATAGGGGCTGGCAGTGTTCCGTAGGGGCCTCTAGGGTTGAGTAAGTGCCCGCAGGAGTCTGTAGGAATCCGTGGGATTCTGTAAGGTTCTGGAGGGTTCTGCAGGTTTCCCTAGGGGCCCGTAGAGTTCCGTAGTGGCTGGTAAAGTTCCCTAGGGCCCTGTACCGTTCCGTAACTGCCTGCAATGTTCTTTAGGCTTCCGTAGGGGCTGGTAGGGTTCCATAAAGTTCCGTGGGTTCCTGCAGAGTTGTGCAAGTGCCCGCAAGGGCCTGTAGGGGCCCACAGTGTTTCTGCCAGGTTCCGTAGAGTTCCGTAGGGGCCATATTTTTCTGTAGTGGCTGGTAGTATTCCGTAGGGGTCTGTAGGGTTCCGTAGGCACCTGCAGTGTTCTGTAGGAGCCCATAGGGTTTTAGTGAGGTTCTGTTGTGTTGCTAAGGGTCTTGTAGAGTGCTGTCGCGGCCTGGAGTATTCCGTAGGGTTCCAGAGGGGCTCGAAGGGTTCCGTTGAAATCTGTAGCGTTCCCTAGGGGCCCGTAGAGTCCCGTAGATTTCCGTAGGGGCCTGTAGGGTTGTGTAAGTGCCCGCAGGGGTTGGTAGGAGCTTGTAGGGTGCCATATGTTTCCGGAGGGTTGTGTAGGGTTCCGTAGGGGCCTGTGGTGTTCCCTAGGGGCCTGTAGAGTCTCGTACGGTTCCGTAGGGGGCCGTAGAGTTCCGTAGTGGCTGGTAAAGTTCCGTAGGGCCCTGTGGGGTTCTGTATGGACCTGTAGAATTCCGTAGGGGCCTGCAGGGTTCTGTAAGTGCCCGCAGGTGTCTGTAGGGTTCCGTAGGGGTCTGTAGGGTTCCGTAGGCACCTGCAGTGTTCTGTAGGAGCCCATAGGGTTTTAGTGAGGTTCTGTTGTGTTGCTAAGGGTCTTGTAGAGTGCTGTCGGGTCCTGGAGTATTCTGTAGGGTTCCAGAGGGGCTCGTAGGGTTCCGTCGAAATCTGTAGGCTTCCCTAGGGGCCCTTAGAGTCCCGTAGTTTTCCGTAGGGACCTGTAGGGTTGTGTAAGTGCCCGCAGGGGTTGGTAGGAGCTTGTAGGGTGCCATATGTTTCCGGAGGGTTGTGTAGGGTTCCGTAGGGGCCTGTGGTGTTCCCTAGGGGCCTGTAGAGTCTCGTACAGTTCCGTAGGGACCTGTAGGTTTCCTTAAGGGCCTGCAGAGGTCTGAAGGGGCCCGTACTGTTCTGTAAGGATCCACTGGGCTCTGTAGAGCTTCGTAGGTTTCCTAGAGGCCTCTGGAGTACCACAGGAGCCAGTAGTGTTCTGTAGGGGCCCGTAGGGTTCCTTCCATAGGGGCTGGCAGTGTTCCGTAGGGGCCTCTAGGGTTGTGTAAGTGCCCGCAGGAGTCTGTAAGAGTGTGTGGGATTCTGTAAGGTTCTGGAGGGTTCTGCAGGGTTCCGTAGGGGCCCGTAGAGTTCCGTAGTGGCTGGTAAAGTTCCGTAGGGCCCTGTGGGGTTCTGTATGGACCTGTAGAATTCCGTAGGGGCCTGCAGGGTTCTGTAAGTGCCCGCAGGTGTCTGTAGGGTTCCATAGGGGTCTGTAGGGTTCCGTAGGCACCTGCAGTGTTCTGTAGGAGCCCATAGGGTTTTAGTGAGGTTCTGTTGTGTTGCTAAGGGTCTTGTAGAGTGCTGTCGGGTCCTGGAGTATTCTGTAGGGTTCCAGAGGGGCTCGTAGGGTTCCGTCGAAATCTGTAGGCTTCCCTAGGGGCCTGTGGAGTCCCGTAGATTTCCGTAGGGACCTGTAGGGTTGTGTAAGTGCCCGCAGGGGTTGGTAGGAGCTTGTAGGGTGCCATAAGTTTCCAGAGGGTTGTGTAGGGTTCCGTAGGGGCCTGTGGTGTTCCCTAGGGGCCTGTAGAGTCTCGTACGGTTCCGTAGGGGGCCGTAGAGTTCCGTAGTGGCTGGTAAAGTTCCGTAGGGCCCTGTGGGGTTCTGGATGGACCTGTAGAATTCCGTAGGGGCCTGCAGGGTTCTGTAAGTGCCCGCAGGTGTCTGTAGGGTTCCGTAGGGGTCTGTAGGGTTCCGTAGGCACCTGCAGTGTTCTGTAGGAGCCCATAGGGTTTTAGTGAGGTTCTGTTGTGTTGCTAAGGGTCTTGTAGAGTGCTGTCGCGTCCTGGAGTATTCTGTAGGGTTCCAGAGGGGCTCGTAGGGTTCCGTCGAAATCTGTAGGCTTCCCTAGGGGCCCATAGAGTCCCGTAGTTTTCCGTAGGGACCTGTAGGGTTGTGTAAGTGCCCGCAGGGGTTGGTAGGAGCTTGTAGGGTGCCATATGTTTCCGGAGGGTTGTGTAGGGTTCCGTAGGGGCCTGTGGTGTTCCCTAGGGGCCTGTAGAGTCTCGTACAGTTCCGTAGGGACCTGTAGGTTTCCTTAAGGGCCTGCAGAGCTCTGAAGGGGCCCGTACTGTTCTGTAAGGATCCACTGGGCTCTGTAGAGCTTCGTAGGTTTCCTAGAGGCCTCTGGAGTACCACAGGAGCCAGTAGTGTTCTGTAGGGGCCCGTAGGGTTCCTTCCATAGGGGCTGGCAGTGTTCCGTAGGGGCCTCTAGGGTTGTGTAAGTGCCCGCAGGAGTCTGTAAGAGTGTGTGGGATTCTGTAAGGTTCCGGAGGGTTCTGCAGGGTTCCGTAGGGGCCCGTAGAGTTCCGTAGTGGCTGGTAAAGTTCCGTAGGGCCCTGTGGGGTTCTGTATGGACCTGTAGAATTCTGTAGGGGCCTGCAGGGTTCTGTAAGTGCCCGCAGGTGTCTGTAGGGTTCCATAGGGGTCTGTAGGGTTCCGTAGGCACCTGCAGTGTTCTGTAGGAGCCCATAGGGTTTTAGTGAGGTTCTGTTGTGTTGCTAAGGGTCTTGTAGAGTGCTGTCGGGTCCTGGAGTATTCTGTAGGGTTCCAGAGGGGCTCGTAGGGTTCCGTCGAAATCTGTAGGCTTCCCTAGGGGCCTGTGGAGTCCCGTAGATTTCCGTAGGGACCTGTAGGGTTGTGTAAGTGCCCGCAGGGGTTGGTAGGAGCTTGTAGGGTGCCATAAGTTTCCAGAGGGTTGTGTAGGGTTCCGTAGGGGCCTGTGGTGTTCCCTAGGGGCCTGTAGAGTCTCGTACAGTTCCGTAGGGTCCTGTAGGTTTCCTTAAGCGCCCGCAGAGGTCTGAAGGGGCCCGTACTGTTCCGTAAGGATGCATAGGGCTCCGTAGAGCTTCGTAGGTTCCCTAGAGGCCTGTAGAGTACCGCAGGAGCCAGTAGTGTTCTGTAGGGGCCCGTAGGGTTCCTTCCATAGGGGCTGGCAGTGTTCCGTAGGGGCCTCTAGGGTTGAGTAAGTGCCCGCAGGAGTCTGTAGGAATCCGTGGGATTCTGTAAGGTTCTGGAGGGTTCTGCAGGTTTCCCTAGGGGCCCGTAGAGTTCCATAGTGGCTGGTAAGGTTGCCTAGGGCCCTGTACCATTCCGTAACTGCCTGCAAGGGTCTTTAGGCTTCCGTAGGGGCTGGTAGGGTTCCATAAAGTTCGGTGGGTTCCTGCAGAGTTCTGCAAGTGCCCGCAAGGGCCTGTAGGGGCCCACAGTGTTTCTGTCAGGTTCCGTAGAGTTCCATAGGGGCCATAGGTTTCCGTAGCGGCTGGTAGTATTCCGTAGGGGTCTGTAGGTTTCCGTAGGCACCTGCAGTGTTCTGTAGGAGCCCATAGGGTTTTAGTGAGGTTCCGTTGTGTTGCTAAGGGTCTTGTAGAGTGCTGTCGGGTCCTGGAGTATTCCGTAGGGTTCCAGAGGGGCTCGAAGGGTTCCGTTGAAATCTGTAGCGTTCCCTAGGGGCCCGTAGAGTCCCGTAGATTTCCGTAAGGGCCTGTAGGGTTGTGTAAGTGCCCGCAGGGGTTGGTAGGAGCTTGTAGGGTGCCATATGTTTCCGGAGGGTTGTGTAGGGTTCCGTAGGGGCCTGTGGTGTTCCCTAGGGGCCTGTAGAGTCTCGTACGTTTCCGTAGGGGCCCGTAGAGTTCCGTAGTGGCTGGTAAAGTTCCGTAGGGCCCTGTGTGGTTCTGTATGGACCTGTAGAATTCCGTAGGGGCCTGCAGGGTTCTGTAAGTGCCCGCAGGTGTCTGTAGGGTTCCGTAGGGGTCTGTAGGGTTCCATAGGCACCTGCAGTGTTCTGTAGGAGCCCATAGGGTTTTAGTGAGGTTCCGTTGTGTTGCTAAGGGTCTTGTAGAGTGCTGTCGGGTCCTGGAGTATTCTGTAGGGTTCCAGAGGGGCTCGTAGGGTTCCGTCGAAATCTGTAGGCTTCCCTAGGGGCCCATAGAGTCCCGTAGATTTCCGTAGGGACCTGTAGGGTTGTGTAAGTGCCCGCAGGGGTTGGTAGGAGCTTGTAGGGTGCCATATGTTTCCGGAGGGTTGTGTAGGGTTCCGTAGGGGCCTGTGGTGTTCCCTAGGGGCCTGTAGAGTCTCGTACAGTTCCGTAGGGTCCTGTAGGTTTCCTTAAGGGCCTGCAGAGCTCTGAAGGGGCCCGTACTGTTCTGTAAGGATCCACTGGGCTCTGTAGAGCTTCGTAGGTTTCCTAGAGGCCTCTGGAGTACCACAGGAGCCAGTAGTGTTCTGTAGGGGCCCGTAGGGTTCCTTCCATAGGGGCTGGCAGTGTTCCGTAGGGGCCTCTAGGGTTGTGTAAGTGCCCGCAGGAGTCTGTAAGAGTGTGTGGGATTCTGTAAGGTTCTGGAGGGTTCTGCAGGGTTCCGTAGGGGCCCGTAGAGTTCCGTAGTGGCTGGTAAAGTTCCGTAGGGCCCTGTGGGGTTCTGTATGGACCTGTAGAATTCCGTAGGGGCCTGCAGGGTTCTGTAAGTGCCCGCAGGTGTCTGTAGGGTTCCATAGGGGTCTGTAGGGTTCCGTAGGCACCTGCAGTGTTCTGTAGGAGCCCATAGGGTTTTAGTGAGGTTCTGTTGTGTTGCTAAGGGTCTTGTAGAGTGCTGTCGGGTCCTGGAGTATTCTGTAGGGTTCCAGAGGGGCTCGTAGGGTTCCGTCGAAATCTGTAGGCTTCCCTAGGGGCCTGTGGAGTCCCGTAGATTTCCGTAGGGACCTGTAGGGTTGTGTAAGTGCCCGCAGGGGTTGGTAGGAGCTTGTAGGGTGCCATAAGTTTCCAGAGGGTTGTGTAGGGTTCCGTAGGGGCCTGTGGTGTTCCCTAGGGGCCTGTAGAGTCTCGTACGGTTCCGTAGGGGGCCGTAGAGTTCCGTAGTGGCTGGTAAAGTTCCGTAGGGCCCTGTGGGGTTCTGGATGGACCTGTAGAATTCCGTAGGGGCCTGCAGGGTTCTGTAAGTGCCCGCAGGTGTCTGTAGGGTTCCGTAGGGGTCTGTAGGGTTCCGTAGGCACCTGCAGTGTTCTGTAGGAGCCCATAGGGTTTTAGTGAGGTTCTGTTGTGTTGCTAAGGGTCTTGTAGAGTGCTGTCGCGTCCTGGAGTATTCTGTAGGGTTCCAGAGGGGCTTGTAGGGTTCCGTCGAAATCTGTAGGCTTCCCTAGGGGCCCATAGAGTCCCGTAGATTTCCGTAGGGACCTGTAGGGTTGTGTAAGTGCCCGCAGGGGTTGGTAGGAGCTTGTAGGGTGCCATATGTTTCCGGAGGGTTGTGTAGGGTTCCGTAGGGGCCTGTGGTGTTCCCTAGGGGCCTGTAGAGTCTCGTACAGTTCCGTAGGGACCTGTAGGTTTCCTTAAGGGCCTGCAGAGCTCTGAAGGGGCCCGTACTGTTCTGTAAGGATCCACTGGGCTCTGTAGAGCTTCGTAGGTTTCCTAGAGGCCTCTGGAGTACCACAGGAGCCAGTAGTGTTCTGTAGGGGCCCGTAGGGTTCCTTCCATAGGGGCTGGCAGTGTTCCGTAGGGGCCTCTAGGGTTGTGTAAGTGCCCGCAGGAGTCTGTAAGAGTGTGTGGGATTCTGTAAGGTTCCGGAGGGTTCTGCAGGGTTCCCTAGGGGCCCGTAGAGTTCCGTAGTGGCTGGTAAAGTTCCGTAGGGCCCTGTGGGGTTCTGTATGGACCTGTAGAATTCTGTAGGGGCCTGCAGGGTTCTGTAAGTGCCCGCAGGTGTCTGTAGGGTTCCATAGGGGTCTGTAGGGTTCCGTAGGCACCTGCAGTGTTCTGTAGGAGCCCATAGGGTTTTAGTGAGGTTCTGTTGTGTTGCTAAGGGTCTTGTAGAGTGCTGTCGGGTCCTGGAGTATTCTGTAGGGTTCCAGAGGGGCTCGTAGGGTTCCGTCGAAATCTGTAGGCTTCCCTAGGGGCCTGTGGAGTCCCGTAGATTTCCGTAGGGACCTGTAGGGTTGTGTAAGTGCCCGCAGGGGTTGGTAGGAGCTTGTAGGGTGCCATAAGTTTCCAGAGGGTTGTGTAGGGTTCCGTAGGGGCCTGTGGTGTTCCCTAGGGGCCTGTAGAGTCTCGTACAGTTCCGTAGGGTCCTGTAGGTTTCCTTAAGCGCCCGCAGAGGTCTGAAGGGGCCCGTACTGTTCCGTAAGGATGCATAGGGCTCCGTAGAGCTTCGTAGGTTCCCTAGAGGCCTGTAGAGTACCGCAGGAGCCAGTAGTGTTCTGTAGGGGCCCGTAGGGTTCCTTCCATAGGGGCTGGCAGTGTTCCGTAGGGGCCTCTAGGGTTGAGTAAGTGCCCGCAGGAGTCTGTAGGAATCCGTGGGATTCTGTAAGGTTCTGGAGGGTTCTGCAGGTTTCCCTAGGGGCCCGTAGAGTTCCATAGTGGCTGGTAAGGTTGCCTAGGGCCCTGTACCATTCCGTAACTGCCTGCAAGGGTCTTTAGGCTTCCGTAGGGGCTGGTAGGGTTCCATAAAGTTCGGTGGGTTCCTGCAGAGTTCTGCAAGTGCCCGCAAGGGCCTGTAGGGGCCCACAGTGTTTCTGTCCGGTTCCGTAGAGTTCCATAGGGGCCATAGGTTTCCGTAGCGGCTGGTAGTATTCCGTAGGGGTCTGTAGGGTTCCGTAGGCACCTGCAGTGTTCTGTAGGAGCCCACAGGGTTTTAGTGAGGTTCCGTTGTGTTGCTAAGGGTCTTGTAGAGTGCTGTCGGGTCCTGGAGTATTCTATAGTGTTCCAGAGGGGCTTATAGGGTTCCATCAAAAACTGTAGGGTTCCCTAGGGGCCCGTAGAGTCCCGTAGATTTCCGTAGGGACCTGTAGGGTTGTGTAAGTGCCCGCAGGGGTTGGTAGGAGCTTGTAGGGTTCCATAAGTTTCCAGAGGGTTGTGTAGGGTTCTGTAGGGGCCTGTGGTGTTCCCTAGGGGCCAGTAGAGTCTCGTACAGTTCCGTAGGGGCCTGTAGTGTTCTCTAGGGGCCTGTAGAGTCTCGTACAGTTCCGTAGGGACCTGTAGGTTTCCTTAAGCGCCTGCAGAGCTCTGAAGGGGCCCGTACTGTTCTGTAAGGATCCACTGGGCTCCGTAGAGCTTCGTAGGTTTCCTAGAGGCCTCTGGAGTACCGCAGGAGCCAGTAGTGTTCTGTAGGGGCCCGTAGGGTTCCTTCCATAGGGGCTGGCAGTGTTCCGTAGGGGCCTCTAGGGTTGAGTAAGTGCCCGCAGGAGTCTGTAGGAATCCGTGGGATTCTGTAAGGTTCTGGAGGGTTCTGCAGGTTTCCCTAGGGGCCCGTAGAGTTCCGTAGTGGCTGGTAAAGTTCCGTAGGGCCCTGTACCGTTCCGTAACTGCCTGCAATGTTCTTTAGGCTTCCGTAGGGGCTGGTAGGGTTCCATAAAGTTCTGTGGGTTCCTGCAGAGTTGTGCAAGTGCCCGCAAGGGCCTGTAGGGGCCCACAGTGTTTCTGCCAGGTTCCGTAGAGTTCCGTAGGGGCCATATTTTTCTGTAGTGGCTGGTAGTATTCCGTAGGGGTCTGTAGGTTTCCGTAGGCACCTGCAGTGTTCTGTAGGAGCCCATAGGGTTTTAGTGAGGTTCTGTTGTGTTGCTAAGGGTCTTGTAGAGTGCTGTCGGGTCCTGGAGTATTCCGTAGGGTTCCAGAGGGGCTCGAAGGGTTCCGTTGAAATCTGTAGCGTTCCCTAGGGGCCCGTAGAGTCCCGTAGATTTCCGTAGGGGCCTGTAGGGTTGTGTAAGTGCCCGCAGGGGTTGGTAGGAGCTTGTAGGGTGCCATATGTTTCCGGAGGGTTGTGTAGGGTTCCGTAGGGGCCTGTGGTGTTCCCTAGGGGCCTGTAGAGTCTCGTACGGTTCCGTAGGGGGCCGTAGAGTTCCGTAGTGGCTGGTAAAGTTCCGTAGGGCCCTGTGGGGTTCTGTATGGACCTGTAGAATTCCGTAGGGGCCTGCAGGGTTCTGTAAGTGCCCGCAGGTGTCTGTAGGCTTCCGTAGGGGTCTGTAGGGTTCCGTAGGCACCTGCAGTGTTCTGTAGGAGCCCATAGGGTTTTAGTGAGGTTCTGTTGTGTTGCTAAGGGTCTTGTAGAGTGCTGTCGGGTCCTGGAGTATTCTGTAGGGTTCCAGAGGGGCTCGTAGGGTTCCGTCGAAATCTGTAGGCTTCCCTAGGGGCCCATAGAGTCCCGTAGTTTTCCGTAGGGACCTGTAGGGTTGTGTAAGTGCCCGCAGGGGTTGGTAGGAGCTTGTAGGGTGCCATATGTTTCCGGAGGGTTGTGTAGGGTTCCGTAGGGGCCTGTGGTGTTCCCTAGGGGCCTGTAGAGTCTCGTACAGTTCCGTAGGGACCTGTAGGTTTCCTTAAGGGCCTGCAGAGCTCTGAAGGGGCCCGTACTGTTCTGTAAGGATCCACTGGGCTCTGTAGAGCTTCGTAGGTTTCCTAGAGGCCTCTGGAGTACCACAGGAGCCAGTAGTGTTCTGTAGGGGCCCGTAGGGTTCCTTCCATAGGGGCTGGCAGTGTTCCGTAGGGGCCTCTAGGGTTGTGTAAGTGCCCGCAGGAGTCTGTAAGAGTGTGTGGGATTCTGTAAGGTTCCGGAGGGTTCTGCAGGGTTCCCTAGGGGCCCGTAGAGTTCTGTAGTGGCTGGTAAAGTTCCGTAGGGCCCTGTGGGGTTCTGTATGGACCTGTAGAATTCCGTAGGGGCCTGCAGGGTTCTGTAAGTGCCCGCAGGTGTCTGTAGGGTTCCGTAGGGGTCTGTAGGGTTCCATAGGCACCTGCAGTGTTCTGTAGGAGCCCATAGGGTTTTAGTGAGGTTCCGTTGTGTTGCTAAGGGTCTTGTAGAGTGCTGTCGGGTCCTGGAGTATTCCGTAGGGTTCCAGAGGGGCTCGAAGGGTTCCGTTGAAATCTGTAGCGTTCCCTAGGGGCCCGTAGAGTCCCGTAGATTTCCGTAAGGGCCTGTAGGGTTGTGTAAGTGCCCGCAGGGGTTGGTAGGAGCTTGTAGGGTGCCATATGTTTCCGGAGGGTTGTGTAGGGTTCCGTAGGGGCCTGTGGTGTTCCCTAGGGGCCTGTAGAGTCTCGTACAGTTCCGTAGGGTCCTGTAGGTTTCCTTAAGCGCCCGCAGAGGTCTGAAGGGGCCCGTACTGTTCCGTAAGGATGCATAGGGCTCCGTAGAGCTTCGTAGGTTCCCTAGAGGCCTGTAGAGTACCGCAGGAGCTAGTAGTGTTCTGTAGGGACCCGTACGGTTCCTTCCATAGGGGCTGGCAGTGTTCCGTAGGGGCCTCTAGGGTTGAGTAAGTGCCCGCAGGAGTCTGTAGGAATCCGTGGGATTCTGTAAGGTTCTGGAGGGTTCTGCAGGTTTCCCTAGGGGCCCGTAGAGTTCCGTAGTGGCTGGTAAGGTTCCCTAGGGCCCTGTACCATTCCGTAACTGCCTGCAAGGGTCTTTAGGCTTCCGTAGGGGCTGGTAGGTTTCCATAAAGTTCTGTGGGTTCCTGCAGAGTTCTGCAAGTGCCCGCAAGGGCCTGTAGGGGCCCACAGTGTTTCTGTCCGGTTCCGTAGAGTTCCATAGGGGCCATAGGTTTCCGTAGCGGCTGGTAGTATTCCGTAGGGGTCTGTAGGGTTCCGTAGGCACCTGCAGTGTTCTGTAGGAGCCCACAGGGTTTTAGTGAGGTTCCGTTGTGTTGCTAAGGGTCTTGTAGAGTGCTGTCGGGTCCTGGAGTATTGTATAGTGTTCCAGAGGGGCTTATAGGGTTCCATCAAAAACTGTAGGGTTCCCTAGGGGCCCGTAGAGTCCCGTAGATTTCCGTAGGGACCTGTAGGGTTGTGTAAGTGCCCGCAGGGGTTGGTAGGAGCTTGTAGGGTTCCATAGGTTTCCAGAGGGTTGTGTAGGGTTCTGTAGGGGCCTGTGGTGTTCCCTAGGGGCCAGTAGAGTCTCGTACAGTTCCGTAGGGGCCTGTAGTGTTCTCTAGGGGCCTGTAGAGTCTCGTACAGTTCCGTAGGGACCTGTAGGTTTCCTTAAGCGCCTGCAGAGCTCTGAAGGGGCCCGTACTGTTCTGTAAGGATCCACTGGGCTCCGTAGAGCTTCGTAGGTTTCCTAGAGGCCTCTGGAGTACCGCAGGAGCCAGTAGTGTTCTGTAGGGGCCCGTAGGGTTCCTTCCATAGGGGCTGGCAGTGTTCCGTAGGGGCCTTTAGGGTTGAGTAAGTGCCCGCAGGAGTCTGTAGGAATCCGTGGGATTCTGTAAGGTTCTGGAGGGTTCTGCAGGTTTCCCTAGGGGCCCATAGAGTTCCGTAGTGGCTGGTAAAGTTCCGTAGGGCCCTGTACCGTTCCGTAACTGCCTGCAATGTTCTTTAGGCTTCCGTAGGGGCTGGTAGGGTTCCATAAAGTTCCGTGGGTTCCTGCAGAGTTGTGCAAGTGCCCGCAAGGGCCTGTAGGGGCCCACAGTGTTTCTGCCAGGTTCCGTAGAGTTCCGTAGGGGCCATATTTTTCTGTAGTGGCTGGTAGTATTCCGTAGGGGTCTGTAGGTTTCCGTAGGCACCTGCAGTGTTCTGTAGGAGCCCATAGGGTTTTAGTGAGGTTCTGTTGTGTTGCTAAGGGTCTTGTAGAGTGCTGTCGGGTCCTGGAGTATTCCGTAGGGTTCCAGAGGGGCTCGAAGGGTTCCGTTGAAATCTGTAGCGTTCCCTAGGGGCCCGTAGAGTCCCGTAGATTTCCGTAGGGGCCTGTAGGGTTGTGTAAGTGCCCGCAGGGGTTGGTAGGAGCTTGTAGGGTGCCATATGTTTCCGGAGGGTTGTGTAGGGTTCCGTAGGGGCCTGTGGTGTTCCCTAGGGGCCTGTAGAGTCTCGTACGGTTCCGTAGGGGGCCGTAGAGTTCCGTAGTGGCTGGTAAAGTTCCGTAGGGCCCTGTGGGGTTCTGTATGGACCTGTAGAATTCCGTAGGGGCCTGCAGGGTTCTGTAAGTGCCCGCAGGTGTCTGTAGGCTTCCGTAGGGGTCTGTAGGGTTCCGTAGGCACCTGCAGTGTTCTGTAGGAGCCCATAGGGTTTTAGTGAGGTTCTGTTGTGTTGCTAAGGGTCTTGTAGAGTGCTGTCGGGTCCTGGAGTATTCTGTAGGGTTCCAGAGGGGCTCGTAGGGTTCCGTCGAAATCTGTAGGCTTCCCTAGGGGCCCATAGAGTCCCGTAGTTTTCCGTAGGGACCTGTAGGGTTGTGTAAGTGCCCGCAGGGGTTGGTAGGAGCTTGTAGGGTGCCATATGTTTCCGGAGGGTTGTGTAGGGTTCCGTAGGGGCCTGTGGTGTTCCCTAGGGGCCTGTAGAGTCTCGTACAGTTCCGTAGGGACCTGTAGGTTTCCTTAAGGGCCTGCAGAGCTCTGAAGGGGCCCGTACTGTTCTGTAAGGATCCACTGGGCTCTGTAGAGCTTCGTAGGTTTCCTAGAGGCCTCTGGAGTACCACAGGAGCCAGTAGTGTTCTGTAGGGGCCCGTAGGGTTCCTTCCATAGGGGCTGGCAGTGTTCCGTAGGGGCCTCTAGGGTTGAGTAAGTGCCCGCAGGAGTCTGTAGGAATCCGTGGGATTCTGTAAGGTTCTGGAGGGTTCTGCAGGTTTCCCTAGGGGCCCGTAGAGTTCCGTAGTGGCTGGTAAGGTTCCCTAGGGCCCTGTACCATTCCGTAACTGCCTGCAAGGGTCTTTAGGCTTCCGTAGGGGCTGGTAGGTTTCCATAAAGTTCTGTGGGTTCCTGCAGAGTTCTGCAAGTGCCCGCAAGGGCCTGTAGGGGCCCACAGTGTTTCTGTCCGGTTCCGTAGAGTTCCATAGGGGCCATAGGTTTCCGTAGCGGCTGGTAGTATTCCGTAGGGGTCTGTAGGGTTCCGTAGGCACCTGCAGTGTTCTGTAGGAGCCCACAGGGTTTTAGTGAGGTTCCGTTGTGTTGCTAAGGGTCTTGTAGAGTGCTGTCGGGTCCTGGAGTATTCTATAGTGTTCCAGAGGGGCTTATAGGGTTCCATCAAAAACTGTAGGGTTCCCTAGGGGCCCGTAGAGTCCCGTAGATTTCCGTAGGGACCTGTAGGGTTGTGTAAGTGCCCGCAGGGGTTGGTAGGAGCTTGTAGGGTTCCATAAGTTTCCAGAGGGTTGTGTAGGGTTCTGTAGGGGCCTGTGGTGTTCCCTAGGGGCCAGTAGAGTCTCGTACAGTTCCGTAGGGGCCTGTAGTGTTCTCTAGGGGCCTGTAGAGTCTCGTACAGTTCCGTAGGGACCTGTAGGTTTCCTTAAGCGCCTGCAGAGCTCTGAAGGGGCCCGTACTGTTCTGTAAGGATCCACTGGGCTCCGTAGAGCTTCGTAGGTTTCCTAGAGGCCTCTGGAGTACCGCAGGAGCCAGTAGTGTTCTGTAGGGGCCCGTAGGGCTCCTTCCATAGGGGCTGGCAGTGTTCCGTAGGGGCCTCTAGGGTTGAGTAAGTGCCCGCAGGAGTCTGTAGGAATCCGTGGGATTCTGTAAGGTTCTGGAGGGTTCTGCAGGTTTCCCTAGGGGCCCGTAGAGTTCCGTAGTGGCTGGTAAAGTTCCGTAGGGCCCTGTACCGTTCCGTAACTGCCTGCAATGTTCTTTAGGCTTCCGTAGGGGCTGGTAGGGTTCCATAAAGTTCCGTGGGTTCCTGCAGAGTTGTGCAAGTGCCCGCAAGGGCCTGTAGGGGCCCACAGTGTTTCTGCCAGGTTCCGTAGAGTTCCGTAGGGGCCATATTTTTCTGTAGTGGCTGGTAGTATTCCGTAGGGGTCTGTAGGTTTCCGTAGGCACCTGCAGTGTTCTGTAGGAGCCCATAGGGTTTTAGTGAGGTTCTGTTGTGTTGCTAAGGGTCTTGTAGAGTGCTGTCGCGGCCTGGAGTATTCCGTAGGGTTCCAGAGGGGCTCGAAGGGTTCCGTTGAAATCTGTAGCGTTCCCTAGGGGCCCGTAGAGTCCCGTAGATTTCCGTAGGGGCCTGTAGGGTTGTGTAAGTGCCCGCAGGGGTTGGTAGGAGCTTGTAGGGTGCCATATGTTTCCGGAGGGTTGTGTAGGGTTCCGTAGGGGCCTGTGGTGTTCCCTAGGGGCCTGTAGAGTCTCGTACGGTTCCGTAGGGGGCCGTAGAGTTCCGTAGTGGCTGGTAAAGTTCCGTAGGGCCCTGTGGGGTTCTGTATGGACCTGTAGAATTCTGTAGGGGCCTGCAGGGTTCTGTAAGTGCCCGCAGGTGTCTGTAGGGTTCCATAGGGGTCTGTAGGGTTCCGTAGGCACCTGCAGTGTTCTGTAGGAGCCCATAGGGTTTTAGTGAGGTTCTGTTGTGTTGCTAAGGGTCTTGTAGAGTGCTGTCGGGTCCTGGAGTATTCTGTAGGGTTCCAGAGGGGCTCGTAGGGTTCCGTCGAAATCTGTAGGCTTCCCTAGGGGCCTGTGGAGTCCCGTAGATTTCCGTAGGGACCTGTAGGGTTGTGTAAGTGCCCGCAGGGGTTGGTAGGAGCTTGTAGGGTGCCATAAGTTTCCAGAGGGTTGTGTAGGGTTCCGTAGGGGCCTGTGGTGTTCCCTAGGGGCCTGTAGAGTCTCGTACAGTTCCGTAGGGTCCTGTAGGTTTCCTTAAGCGCCCGCAGAGGTCTGAAGGGGCCCGTACTGTTCCGTAAGGATGCATAGGGCTCCGTAGAGCTTCGTAGGTTCCCTAGAGGCCTGTAGAGTACCGCAGGAGCCAGTAGTGTTCTGTAGGGGCCCGTAGGGTTCCTTCCATAGGGGCTGGCAGTGTTCCGTAGGGGCCTCTAGGGTTGAGTAAGTGCCCGCAGGAGTCTGTAGGAATCCGTGGGATTCTGTAAGGTTCTGGAGGGTTCTGCAGGTTTCCCTAGGGGCCCGTAGAGTTCCATAGTGGCTGGTAAGGTTGCCTAGGGCCCTGTACCATTCCGTAACTGCCTGCAAGGGTCTTTAGGCTTCCGTAGGGGCTGGTAGGGTTCCATAAAGTTCGGTGGGTTCCTGCAGAGTTCTGCAAGTGCCCGCAAGGGCCTGTAGGGGCCCACAGTGTTTCTGTCAGGTTCCGTAGAGTTCCATAGGGGCCATAGGTTTCCGTAGCGGCTGGTAGTATTCCGTAGGGGTCTGTAGGTTTCCGTAGGCACCTGCAGTGTTCTGTAGGAGCCCATAGGGTTTTAGTGAGGTTCCGTTGTGTTGCTAAGGGTCTTGTAGAGTGCTGTCGGGTCCTGGAGTATTCCGTAGGGTTCCAGAGGGGCTCGAAGGGTTCCGTTGAAATCTGTAGCGTTCCCTAGGGGCCCGTAGAGTCCCGTAGATTTCCGTAAGGGCCTGTAGGGTTGTGTAAGTGCCCGCAGGGGTTGGTAGGAGCTTGTAGGGTGCCATATGTTTCCGGAGGGTTGTGTAGGGTTCCGTAGGGGCCTGTGGTGTTCCCTAGGGGCCTGTAGAGTCTCGTACGTTTCCGTAGGGGCCCGTAGAGTTCCGTAGTGGCTGGTAAAGTTCCGTAGGGCCCTGTGTGGTTCTGTATGGACTTGTAGAATTCCGTAGGGGCCTGCAGGGTTCTGTAAGTGCCCGCAGGTGTCTGTAGGGTTCCATAGGGGTCTGTAGGGTTCCATAGGCACCTGCAGTGTTCTGTAGGAGCCCATAGGGTTTTAGTGAGGTTCCGTTGTGTTGCTAAGGGTCTTGTAGAGTGCTGTCGGGTCCTGGAGTATTCTGTAGGGTTCCAGAGGGGCTCGTAGGGTTCCGTCGAAATCTGTAGGCTTCCCTAGGGGCCTGTGGAGTCCCGTAGATTTCCGTAGGGACCTGTAGGGTTGTGTAAGTGCCCGCAGGGGTTGGTAGGAGCTTGTAGGGTGCCATAAGTTTCCAGAGGGTTGTGTAGGGTTCCGTAGGGGCCTGTGGTGTTCCCTAGGGGCCTGTAGAGTCTCGTACAGTTCCGTAGGGTCCTGTAGGTTTCCTTAAGCGCCCGCAGAGGTCTGAAGGGGCCCGTACTGTTCCGTAAGGATGCATAGGGCTCCGTAGAGCTTCGTAGGTTCCCTAGAGGCCTGTAGAGTACCGCAGGAGCCAGTAGTGTTCTGTAGGGGCCCGTAGGGTTCCTTCCATAGGGGCTGGCAGTGTTCCGTAGGGGCCTCTAGGGTTGAGTAAGTGCCCGCAGGAGTCTGTAGGAATCCGTGGGATTCTGTAAGGTTCTGGAGGGTTCTGCAGGTTTCCCTAGGGGCCCGTAGAGTTCCATAGTGGCTGGTAAGGTTGCCTAGGGCCCTGTACCATTCCGTAACTGCCTGCAAGGGTCTTTAGGCTTCCGTAGGGGCTGGTAGGGTTCCATAAAGTTCGGTGGGTTCCTGCAGAGTTCTGCAAGTGCCCGCAAGGGCCTGTAGGGGCCCACAGTGTTTCTGTCAGGTTCCGTAGAGTTCCATAGGGGCCATAGGTTTCCGTAGCGGCTGGTAGTATTCCGTAGGGGTCTGTAGGTTTCCGTAGGCACCTGCAGTGTTCTGTAGGAGCCCATAGGGTTTTAGTGAGGTTCCGTTGTGTTGCTAAGGGTCTTGTAGAGTGCTGTCGGGTCCTGGAGTATTCCGTAGGGTTCCAGAGGGGCTCGAAGGGTTCCGTTGAAATCTGTAGCGTTCCCTAGGGGCCCGTAGAGTCCCGTAGATTTCCGTAAGGGCCTGTAGGGTTGTGTAAGTGCCCGCAGGGGTTGGTAGGAGCTTGTAGGGTGCCATATGTTTCCGGAGGGTTGTGTAGGGTTCCGTAGGGGCCTGTGGTGTTCCCTAGGGGCCTGTAGAGTCTCGTACGTTTCCGTAGGGGCCCGTAGAGTTCCGTAGTGGCTGGTAAAGTTCCGTAGGGCCCTGTGGGGTTCTGTATGGACTTGTAGAATTCCGTAGGGGCCTGCAGGGTTCTGTAAGTGCCCGCAGGTGTCTGTAGGGTTCCATAGGGGTCTGTAGGGTTCCATAGGCACCTGCAGTGTTCTGTAGGAGCCCATAGGGTTTTAGTGAGGTTCCGTTGTGTTGCTAAGGGTCTTGTAGAGTGCTGTCGGGTCCTGGAGTATTCTGTAGGGTTCCAGAGGGGCTCGTAGGGTTCCGTCGAAATCTGTAGGCTTCCCTAGGGGCCTGTGGAGTCCCGTAGATTTCCGTAGGGACCTGTAGGGTTGTGTAAGTGCCCGCAGGGGTTGGTAGGAGCTTGTAGGGTGCCATATGTTTCCGGAGGGTTGTGTAGGGTTCCGTAGGGGCCTGTGGTGTTCCCTAGGGGCCTGTAGAGTCTCGTACAGTTCCGTAGGGACCTGTAGGTTTCCTTAAGGGCCTGCAGAGCTCTGAAGGGGCCCGTACTGTTCTGTAAGGATCCACTGGGCTCTGTAGAGCTTCGTAGGTTTCCTAGAGGCCTCTGGAGTACCGCAGGAGCCAGTAGTGTTCTGTAGGGACCCGTAGGGTTCCTTCCATAGGAGCTGGCAGTGTTCCGTAGGGGCCTCTAGGGTTGTGTAAGTGCCCGCAGGAGTCTGTAAGAGTGTGTGGGATTCTGTAAGGTTCCGGAGGGTTCTGCAGGGTTCCGTAGGGGCCCGTAGAGTTCTGTAGTGGCTGGTAAAGTTCCGTAGGGCCCTGTGGGGTTCTGTATGGACCTGTAGAATTCCGTAGGGGCCTGCAGGGTTCTGTAAGTGCCCGCAGGTGTCTGTAGGGTTCCGTAGGGGTCTGTAGGGTTCCATAGGCACCTGCAGTGTTCTGTAGGAGCCCATAGGGTTTTAGTGAGGTTCCGTTGTGTTGCTAAGGGTCTTGTAGAGTGCTGTCGGGTCCTGGAGTATTCTGTAGGGTTCCAGAGGGGCTCGTAGGGTTCCGTCGAAATCTGTAGGCTTCCCTAGGGGCCTGTGGAGTCCCGTAGATTTCCGTAGGGACCTGTAGGGTTGTGTAAGTGCCCGCAGGGGTTGGTAGGAGCTTGTAGGGTGCCATATGTTTCCGGAGGGTTGTGTAGGGTTCCGTAGGGGCCTGTGGTGTTCCCTAGGGGCCTGTAGAGTCTCGTACAGTTCCGTAGGGTCCTGTAGGTTTCCTTAAGCGCCCGCAGAGGTCTGAAGGGGCCCGTACTGTTCCGTAAGGATCCATAGGGCTCCGTAGAGCTTCGTAGGTTCCCTAGAGGCCTGTAGAGTACCGCAGGAGCTAGTAGTGTTCTGTAGGGACCCGTACGGTTCCTTCCATAGGGGCTGGCAGTGTTCCGTAGGGGCCTCTAGGGTTGAGTAAGTGCCCGCAGGAGTCTGTAGGAATCCGTGGGATTCTGTAAGGTTCTGGAGGGTTCTGCAGGTTTCCCTAGGGGCCCGTAGAGTTCCGTAGTGGCTGGTAAGGTTCCCTAGGGCCCTGTACCATTCCGTAACTGCCTGCAAGGGTCTTTAGGCTTCCGTAGGGGCTGGTAGGTTTCCATAAAGTTCTGTGGGTTCCTGCAGAGTTCTGCAAGTGCCCGCAAGGGCCTGTAGGGGCCCACAGTGTTTCTGTCCGGTTCCGTAGAGTTCCATAGGGGCCATAGGTTTCCGTAGCGGCTGGTAGTATTCCGTAGGGGTCTGTAGGGTTCCGTAGGCACCTGCAGTGTTCTGTAGGAGCCCACAGGGTTTTAGTGAGGTTCCGTTGTGTTGCTAAGGGTCTTGTAGAGTGCTGTCGGGTCCTGGAGTATTCTATAGTGTTCCAGAGGGGCTTATAGGGTTCCATCAAAAACTGTAGGGTTCCCTAGGGGCCCGTAGAGTCCCGTAGATTTCCGTAGGGACCTGTAGGGTTGTGTAAGTGCCCGCAGGGGTTGGTAGGAGCTTGTAGGGTTCCATAAGTTTCCAGAGGGTTGTGTAGGGTTCTGTAGGGGCCTGTGGTGTTCCCTAGGGGCCAGTAGAGTCTCGTACAGTTCCGTAGGGGCCTGTAGTGTTCTCTAGGGGCCTGTAGAGTCTCGTACAGTTCCGTAGGGACCTGTAGGTTTCCTTAAGCGCCTGCAGAGCTCTGAAGGGGCCCGTACTGTTCTGTAAGGATCCACTGGGCTCCGTAGAGCTTCGTAGGTTTCCTAGAGGCCTCTGGAGTACCGCAGGAGCCAGTAGTGTTCTGTAGGGGCCCGTAGGGTTCCTTCCATAGGGGCTGGCAGTGTTCCGTAGGGGCCTCTAGGGTTGAGTAAGTGCCCGCAGGAGTCTGTAGGAATCCGTGGGATTCTGTAAGGTTCTGGAGGGTTCTGCAGGTTTCCCTAGGGGCCCGTAGAGTTCCGTAGTGGCTGGTAAAGTTCCGTAGGGCCCTGTACCGTTCCGTAACTGCCTGCAATGTTCTTTAGGCTTCCGTAGGGGCTGGTAGGGTTCCATAAAGTTCCGTGGGTTCCTGCAGAGTTGTGCAAGTGCCCGCAAGGGCCTGTAGGGGCCCACAGTGTTTCTGCCAGGTTCCGTAGAGTTCCGTAGGGGCCATATTTTTCTGTAGTGGCTGGTAGTATTCCGTAGGGGTCTGTAGGTTTCTGTAGGCACCTGCAGTGTTCTGTAGGAGCCCATAGGGTTTTAGTGAGGTTCTGTTGTGTTGCTAAGGGTCTTGTAGAGTGCTGTCGCGGCCTGGAGTATTCCGTAGGGTTCCAGAGGGGCTCGAAGGGTTCCGTTGAAATCTGTAGCGTTCCCTAGGGGCCCGTAGAGTCCCGTAGATTTCCGTAGGGGCCTGTAGGGTTGTGTAAGTGCCCGCAGGGGTTGGTAGGAGCTTGTAGGGTGCCATATGTTTCCGGAGGGTTGTGTAGGGTTCCGTAGGGGCCTGTGGTGTTCCCTAGGGGCCTGTAGAGTCTCGTACGGTTCCGTAGGGGGCCGTAGAGTTCCGTAGTGGCTGGTAAAGTTCCGTAGGGCCCTGTGGGGTTCTGTATGGACCTGTAGAATTCTGTAGGGGCCTGCAGGGTTCTGTAAGTGCCCGCAGGTGTCTGTAGGGTTCCATAGGGGTCTGTAGGGTTCCGTAGGCACCTGCAGTGTTCTGTAGGAGCCCATAGGGTTTTAGTGAGGTTCTGTTGTGTTGCTAAGGGTCTTGTAGAGTGCTGTCGGGTCCTGGAGTATTCTGTAGGGTTCCAGAGGGGCTCGTAGGGTTCCGTCGAAATCTGTAGGCTTCCCTAGGGGCCTGTGGAGTCCCGTAGATTTCCGTAGGGACCTGTAGGGTTGTGTAAGTGCCCGCAGGGGTTGGTAGGAGCTTGTAGGGTGCCATAAGTTTCCAGAGGGTTGTGTAGGGTTCCGTAGGGGCCTGTGGTGTTCCCTAGGGGCCTGTAGAGTCTCGTACAGTTCCGTAGGGTCCTGTAGGTTTCCTTAAGCGCCCGCAGAGGTCTGAAGGGGCCCGTACTGTTCCGTAAGGATGCATAGGGCTCCGTAGAGCTTCGTAGGTTCCCTAGAGGCCTGTAGAGTACCGCAGGAGCCAGTAGTGTTCTGTAGGGGCCCGTAGGGCTCCTTCCATAGGGGCTGGCAGTGTTCCGTAGGGGCCTCTAGGGTTGAGTAAGTGCCCGCAGGAGTCTGTAGGAATCCGTGGGATTCTGTAAGGTTCTGGAGGGTTCTGCAGGTTTCCCTAGGGGCCCGTAGAGTTCCATAGTGGCTGGTAAGGTTGCCTAGGGCCCTGTACCATTCCGTAACTGCCTGCAAGGGTCTTTAGGCTTCCGTAGGGGCTGGTAGGGTTCCATAAAGTTCGGTGGGTTCCTGCAGAGTTCTGCAAGTGCCCGCAAGGGCCTGTAGGGGCCCACAGTGTTTCTGTCAGGTTCCGTAGAGTTCCATAGGGGCCATAGGTTTCCGTAGCGGCTGGTAGTATTCCGTAGGGGTCTGTAGGTTTCCGTAGGCACCTGCAGTGTTCTGTAGGAGCCCATAGGGTTTTAGTGAGGTTCCGTTGTGTTGCTAAGGGTCTTGTAGAGTGCTGTCGGGTCCTGGAGTATTCCGTAGGGTTCCAGAGGGGCTCGAAGGGTTCCGTTGAAATCTGTAGCGTTCCCTAGGGGCCCGTAGAGTCCCGTAGATTTCCGTAAGGGCCTGTAGGGTTGTGTAAGTGCCCGCAGGGGTTGGTAGGAGCTTGTAGGGTGCCATATGTTTCCGGAGGGTTGTGTAGGGTTCCGTAGGGGCCTGTGGTGTTCCCTAGGGGCCTGTAGAGTCTCGTACGTTTCCGTAGGGGCCCGTAGAGTTCCGTAGTGGCTGGTAAAGTTCCGTAGGGCCCTGTGTGGTTCTGTATGGACTTGTAGAATTCCGTAGGGGCCTGCAGGGTTCTGTAAGTGCCCGCAGGTGTCTGTAGGGTTCCATAGGGGTCTGTAGGGTTCCATAGGCACCTGCAGTGTTCTGTAGGAGCCCATAGGGTTTTAGTGAGGTTCCGTTGTGTTGCTAAGGGTCTTGTAGAGTGCTGTCGGGTCCTGGAGTATTCTGTAGGGTTCCAGAGGGGCTCGTAGGGTTCCGTCGAAATCTGTAGGCTTCCCTAGGGGCCTGTGGAGTCCCGTAGATTTCCGTAGGGACCTGTAGGGTTGTGTAAGTGCCCGCAGGGGTTGGTAGGAGCTTGTAGGGTGCCATAAGTTTCCAGAGGGTTGTGTAGGGTTCCGTAGGGGCCTGTGGTGTTCCCTAGGGGCCTGTAGAGTCTCGTACAGTTCCGTAGGGTCCTGTAGGTTTCCTTAAGCGCCCGCAGAGGTCTGAAGGGGCCCGTACTGTTCCGTAAGGATGCATAGGGCTCCGTAGAGCTTCGTAGGTTCCCTAGAGGCCTGTAGAGTACCGCAGGAGCCAGTAGTGTTCTGTAGGGGCCCGTAGGGTTCCTTCCATAGGGGCTGGCAGTGTTCCGTAGGGGCCTCTAGGGTTGAGTAAGTGCCCGCAGGAGTCTGTAGGAATCCGTGGGATTCTGTAAGGTTCTGGAGGGTTCTGCAGGTTTCCCTAGGGGCCCGTAGAGTTCCATAGTGGCTGGTAAGGTTGCCTAGGGCCCTGTACCATTCCGTAACTGCCTGCAAGGGTCTTTAGGCTTCCGTAGGGGCTGGTAGGGTTCCATAAAGTTCGGTGGGTTCCTGCAGAGTTCTGCAAGTGCCCGCAAGGGCCTGTAGGGGCCCACAGTGTTTCTGTCAGGTTCCGTAGAGTTCCATAGGGGCCATAGGTTTCCGTAGCGGCTGGTAGTATTCCGTAGGGGTCTGTAGGTTTCCGTAGGCACCTGCAGTGTTCTGTAGGAGCCCATAGGGTTTTAGTGAGGTTCCGTTGTGTTGCTAAGGGTCTTGTAGAGTGCTGTCGGGTCCTGGAGTATTCCGTAGGGTTCCAGAGGGGCTCGAAGGGTTCCGTTGAAATCTGTAGCGTTCCCTAGGGGCCCGTAGAGTCCCGTAGATTTCCGTAAGGGCCTGTAGGGTTGTGTAAGTGCCCGCAGGGGTTGGTAGGAGCTTGTAGGGTGCCATATGTTTCCGGAGGGTTGTGTAGGGTTCCGTAGGGGCCTGTGGTGTTCCCTAGGGGCCTGTAGAGTCTCGTACGTTTCCGTAGGGGCCCGTAGAGTTCCGTAGTGGCTGGTAAAGTTCCGTAGGGCCCTGTGTGGTTCTGTATGGACTTGTAGAATTCCGTAGGGGCCTGCAGGGTTCTGTAAGTGCCCGCAGGTGTCTGTAGGGTTCCATAGGGGTCTGTAGGGTTCCATAGGCACCTGCAGTGTTCTGTAGGAGCCCATAGGGTTTTAGTGAGGTTCCGTTGTGTTGCTAAGGGTCTTGTAGAGTGCTGTCGGGTCCTGGAGTATTCTGTAGGGTTCCAGAGGGGCTCGTAGGGTTCCGTCGAAATCTGTAGGCTTCCCTAGGGGCCTGTGGAGTCCCGTAGATTTCCGTAGGGACCTGTAGGGTTGTGTAAGTGCCCGCAGGGGTTGGTAGGAGCTTGTAGGGTGCCATATGTTTCCGGAGGGTTGTGTAGGGTTCCGTAGGGGCCTGTGGTGTTCCCTAGGGGCCTGTAGAGTCTCGTACAGTTCCGTAGGGACCTGTAGGTTTCCTTAAGGGCCTGCAGAGCTCTGAAGGGGCCCGTACTGTTCTGTAAGGATCCACTGGGCTCTGTAGAGCTTCGTAGGTTTCCTAGAGGCCTCTGGAGTACCGCAGGAGCCAGTAGTGTTCTGTAGGGACCCGTAGGGTTCCTTCCATAGGAGCTGGCAGTGTTCCGTAGGGGCCTCTAGGGTTGTGTAAGTGCCCGCAGGAGTCTGTAAGAGTGTGTGGGATTCTGTAAGGTTCCGGAGGGTTCTGCAGGGTTCCGTAGGGGCCCGTAGAGTTCTGTAGTGGCTGGTAAAGTTCCGTAGGGCCCTGTGGGGTTCTGTATG
>NW_027414643.1:0-22538 GCF_964106895.1 Numenius arquata | reverse complement strand
GGAGAACTTTGTAGAGTAGGGTAGATGGTTGGACTCGATGATGCCAAGGGTCTCTTCCAACCTAGACGATTCTATGAAAAGCAGCCCCTTCCCCCGTTTCCCCTCCCGCCCTGGGGAGCTGGATCGGTGCAGCGGGACAGGAGGAAAAAAACCCAGCCCCGTTTTCCTGCAGGGACGCAAAGCTCCCCGATGTCTCTGTGGTGGATAAGGCGGCACCCCCGCCTGCCTTCCTGGACGCCGGCGGACTGGCTGCTGTCGCCCCCGCGGCCCCCGGGGCCATGCGCAGAGCGCCGCGGCGTCCCTGGGGCTGGTTGCGGGGCGAACACCGGAGGTTTTTGGCGCCGAGGCGACGGCTGCAGCTGCCCGGGCTGCGAGCGGGGACAGGGCAGAGAGCGGGAAGCCTTGCCCGCCGGTAAGTGGTCACGGTGCCCGGGTGGAGGGAAGCGGGCTGAGAGCGGTCACCGCTCATGGCCCCGGTGAGGTCTCAGAGGGGGACAAGGAAGGGGGCGTGGGCGTGGGCGCTGTCCGGCTGCCCGGTGCTTTCCGCCCGCTGCGGACCGGTCCGCAGCGATTTCTGGGCTGGCCGCCGTTTTCCCCCGGCCCCCTCCGGTTCCGGAGCGACTCGGCCCGCCCATACCGCGCGCCCATTGGTCGCGGTGCCGTAAGCGGCGTCCGTCCTCTAGGAGCCCCCGTCCCATTGGTCGATCGCGCCGTCAATCTCCAGCGCCTCCCAGTCCGGCCAATCGGAGCGCGGCAGGCGATCCGACCAATCGGAGCGGGGTGGTCGCGTTGTGATTGGCTCGTCCTCCTGTCAATCCGCCAGGGGGCGGTTGCCATGGTGAGGAAGCCCCGCCCGGTCGCGCATGCGCAGTAGTAAGGACGGCGCCGCCCTCACTACTGCGCATGCGCCACAGGGCGGGGCGTCCTCACCATGGCAACCGCCCCCTGGCGGATTGACAGGAGGACGAGCCAATCACAGCGCGACCGCCGCGCTCCGATTGGTCGGATCGCCTGCCGCGCTCCGATTGGCCGGGGTGGGAGGCGCTGAAGATTGACGGCGCGACCGACCAATGGGACGGGCTCCCCGAGGACGGAAGCCGCTTCCGGCGCCGTGACCAATGGGCGCGCCGCATGGGCGGGCCGAGCCGCTCCGGAAGCGGAGGGGGCCGGGGGAAAATGGCGGCGCGCGCAGAAGCGGCTGCGGCGCGGCGCGGACCGCACCGCACCGCACCGGACCGGCGCGGGCGGAAAGCACCGGGCAGCCGGACAGCGTCGCGGTGCCGCTGGACAGCGTCGCGAGGCAGCTGGACAGCGTCGAGGCCAGCGGGGGGGCGCGGGGAAGGCGGCCGGGGTCCCGAGGCGGCTCCGAGGGGAGACGGCGTTGCGGGGGGGCGGGCTGAGGCGTCTGGGGAGGTGCTCGCGGCTCCCGGGGCTGGCAAACGGGCTCGCGTGGCTGGTGTTGGGGCTTCAGCCGGAGAGGGAGTCGTGTGGCTTTGGGCTGAGGGGCGGGGGTGGAGTCCGGCGTTTTGGGGACTCGAGCAGAGGCTCAGCGGCTGGGTTTTGGGGCTCGGAAGGGGGCAGTAAGCGATGCGGTTTGGGGGCGGAGAGCAGAAGCCGTTTTGGCTGGTTCTGCAGGGGGGGGTGGGCAGGAGGGCGTTGGGGGCTGCGGGGGAAAGCAGGGGCTGGGCGGGCTGCGGGGTGCTCAAACAGCAGGTGAGGTTTTCAAATCTGCAACTTGTAACTGTTGCAGCTTTATTCTGGCTTCCTCCATTTTTGCAAAAGCTTCTGTTGCTAGACAGAGCATTCCTCTGTGTATCAGCTACTTGAGCTAGTTTATTTCAATGCGTCTGATCAGGTTTGTCTGTTCAGCAAAGTGGCATTTAAAGGTGACGTTTCACCGGATGCCAGCGGCTGTGCCTTATTTCCAGTATAAAGATGTATTCCCCAAATATCAGAGTGGGATATAACAACTGCAGCTGGTCAAAAGTAACACTGAAATGCAAAATTTAGAATTTCTTTTTTCCCATTGGCTCCTCCTCAGTATGAACACAAAGTTAATTTCTATTCTTAATTCCTATTTATGCTACATATATGAAGGATGAACGCGAGGAAAGGAGACCATAAAATACTGGCCTATTGCTATTTGTATGCTGTGCTTTGAACAGAAGAGACAAAACTGTCCTTTTTGTGAAATAATACTGGCTGTATCAGTGCCGTCCTCGTGTTTTTATTCAAAAATGTGAGATTTGTTGCCCCGAATGGTGAGAGTAGTTTTTGTTAATGGAAGTCGCAAGAGGTTCTGCCACCTTAAAAACCATAGAATCATAGAATGGTTAGAATTGGAAGGGACCTTCAAGACCATCGTGTTGCAGCCCCCCTGCCTTGGGCAGGGACGCCTCCACTAGAGCGGGTTGCTCAAAGCCCCGTCCAGCCTGGCCTTAAACACTTCCAGGGATGGGGCATCCACAGCTTCCCCGGGCAACCTGTTCCAGTGCCTCACCACCCTCACGGTAAAGAATTTCCTCCTAATATCTAGTCTGAATCTCCCCTCTTCCGATTTAAAATCGTTACCCCTTGTCCTGTCGCTACCTTTCCCGACAGAGAGTCCCTCTCCGGCTCTCCCGTAGGCTCCCTTCAGATATTGGAAGGCTGCTCTGAGGTCTCCCCGGAGCCTTCTCTTCTCCAGGCTGAACAACCCCAGCTCTCTCAGTCTCTCTTCACAGGGGAGGTGCTCCGTCCCTCCGATGGTTTTCGTGGCCCTCCGCTGGGCCCCTTCCAACAGGTCCACGTCCTTCCCGTGTCGAGGACTCCAAAGCTGGACACCGTACTCCAGGTGGGGTCTCGCGTGCGCAGAGTAGAGGGGGGTAGAATCGCCTCCCGTGACCCGCTGGCCACGCTTCTCTTGATGCAGCCCAGGGTGGGGTTGGCTTTCTGGGCTGCCAGCGCGCGTTGCCGGCTCGTACTGACGTGTAATAATGCTACTGATGTACCGTTAGCAGCCTCGTGTTAAAGGAAGCAAGAAGCTGTAATATCCTTAATTTAGACAGTTTTTACGTGAAATGGTGCATCCTCACTGTTTTGTCACTTTCAGGAGCGAGCAATTGACCGAGAGCACGAGAGAGACCTTTTCCAGCAAGAGATAGGGAAGCCGGAACAACAGCTTAAGGTTCCACAAAGGATTCGGCCTGTCAGCGAGCATCAAACCGGAGAGGTAACGCGCGCTATTGCTTGTACTCAAGGGATCTAAATGGTACGCTGACAGCCGTTCGGATACCCTAGGGAAGCTGTTTTATGGTGTCCCTAACCTGCATCCGTTCGCAAGGCAGGAAAGGAAATCCCCCGAGATGAAAGGCTACGGTGTCGGGGGAACGTGGGGAAAGTGTGTTCTGGGTGTTTTTTGAGTCGGTCGGTTGGATGTTTTTAGTAGCAGACACACAGAAGCCTCGTAACTTTCAAAAAGACTCCCTCGCGTAACTTAATTTAGAAAATGGGGTTTTCAAAAGCCCGTGGAAACATTCAGGACTCCTGTAGCGATTCCCCCTGCTCTTGCGTCCTTTTGTGACATCCTGTTGGTAGCACGGGTACGGGCACCGCAGGAACGCAGTGACCAAGGGGTCACAGCCGAGACGTAGCGGCGCTCTCTGCGTGCGCCTCCCCGGGAGACATCTGTCTCCCCTGAAACAATCTGGTGACCGCAGAAGGGCAGCTCGAGGAAGTCACAGCAACCTCTTAGGCCCAGCAAAAGCCAGAAAAGCGACAGCGGTGCAAACGCTGTGTATTGTGAAGCTTTTTGCCTGTTTTGTTTGGTGACCTTTGGGTCAATTAAACTGCATTTTATTTTTTGGTGGGTTTTCTCCTGTCTTGCTTTTAGAGCAAGGCTGATATTTTTGCGTGATTCTCTCGCCCGATTTTCAGTCTTCAGCTTCTTCTCGGGTGGCACTGCGATTTTCAAAGAAAAGCTCTTCCTTTCGGTTCAGTTCAGTTGCTGTCGTTCGGTTCTTAAATGGTAGCAACGTTTAGTATTCTATATTAGATAGTTTATGACCACAGACAGTAATGGGACATACATGGATAGACGTGAAATGTAAGTTGTCAAAATATTTATTGCCCTACAATTCTCGGAGGTAGGGGTGTGTTTCCTGGGGTTTCAAAATCTATTTCACTAAAAAGGTTTGTAACAAATCCTGCAAAGTGTTCAGCCCGTACCGGGCCATCTGGCTGTCGTCAGCCTGTGCGTACAAGGAGTGGTGGGCCATTAGCCGAATGTGTGTTAACCGACACGCGTGGAGCAATTCCGCATCCGTCTGCTTCTGTGGCAAAGCGGGTGCCCGCTCCTGTCCTACGGACACGTTCCACAGAGGGGGGAGGCACAATTAGTTTTCCTGAATCCGGGATGTTCGTTTTGAGTTCGTTTTGTGATGCGTCTCCTCATAATTTGAGGCATGGGCAGCGTGTGAATTCCTAGTTAAAATTCTCACAGTTAAAAAGGCAAAACTTCTCCCGAGAAAAAAAATTTCAAATTTGATTGCATAATGAAACGAGGCCTGTTTTTCTGCACAGAAACGATTTGTGCAAATCGTCCTGAATTACAAGCGTGTATACACAGATGTGTACACTCCAAGTTGGCAGAAATGTAAAGCATGCTTTAAGGTGAAAGATGGCTGTAACTGTGATGAAAACTTTAAGGTTCGTACTAGATGCTTTTAAAGTAGGATTTTTCACAGGCAGGAAGATAGAATCTAGGAGCACCGCAGGCGCAGCGGCAATTTTAGAGCTGAGTGGTGCCGGATATTATCCATTTACAGACAGAATTCTCGGTACTGTCTTAGATTTACATCGAATTTCTATCAAATGAGCCACCTAGCCTTCCTGTATAGTATATTTTGGTGTCCCGATATTACTTGGCGTATTTCATAAGTATACCTTTTATCACCGTTTCTCGTGCTTTTCCGAGAGAGCTGCTTTACTTTTTCATAGTTGCACGGTTTTTGAATGCCTCTTCTGCCTTTCAGATCTTCTCTTTCTCCTACGCCTTAAATACTCGTACAAGAACATGCAGAAAATGTTATGTGCAGCTGTAACGTGGTTTGGGTTTTTTTTTGGTAGGATGAAATGGAAATACTGGGACTAGCGATCCAGAAGTCTGAAGAAGCCACCGTAAAGGACCGTCCCAGTGACTACCGTCGAGTTAGGATTATTAAAAGCACCAAAGCGACACGCTCGTAGAGATGGGGACTACCTCTGGACACGTGTTAATCCCGGTCAGGTGTCCTCGGGATACAGATGGTCTGCGCTTCCTGCTCTGACAAGACAGAAGCGATGAGCTTCAGGATGAGCTCCTGAAGACAAGAAAGAGGCCAGGTGCCGGGGTTCTTGTCTCTTTGTTTGTTTGTTTGTTTGTTTGTTTGTTTGTTTTGGGCGGGGGGTGGTGGGTGGGCGGGCGGGCGTGTGGCTTCCAAAACAGGGTGCGCGGTTGACTGCAGGTGGCAGCCTGCAGAGCTCTTTTGCTGCCTGACCTCGCCTTTTCTTTGTCACTCCTCTTTCACGGCATCTGCGCTGAAAGCCGGGGCGGTTAACGAAGAGACGTGGACAAAACGGGACGAACCGGCGCCGCTTCTGCCTGTTTTCCAGGCTTTGCCACGAACCAAGGAGCATCATCAGCCTCGTCACTGGTGGCGGCGAGTCCTGAGGTGGCTTAGGTGAGTCGAGCCTTCCAGGAACGTCCGTTGTCCGTAGCCTACGGCGTGTCATTTGGACGTCAGTCGGAAGGAGGTTTCCCTTTCTGAAAGGGCACCGGTTTCTCGTGCCAAGCGGTTGCCTCTCCTGAAGTTCCCACGAGAGGGGATCCTCGGAGACGATGCGCTGGGCAGCAGAAGTCATCAGCGAGGAGACGTCGCGCGCTCTATTAAATAGGGACAAAAAGAAAGACGATGTCCTTCCAAAGGCCCGAGCGCGGCACCTCTTCCGACGGCCGATGGCATGGCCGGCCTTTGGGCTCTGGGTCCCCCGTAACAGCGGGGACACGGCCAAACCCTGTTCCTCTGCGTGTTCGGCACAGCCAAAAGCCTTGGCCGGTCCGCCGGTCGTTTTCGGTAGCCTGGTGGACTGCGGCACCGGGGATTGGATTTCCCCCCGCCAAAAGTACAGCCGTTTGGGGAATCTCTTACCTTCCTGGTTTTTTCTATCGTAAAGGAGACTTTAAAAAAAGGGTTAAAGTCGTATAACGTGCAAACTGACTTGCAGGCTTTAAACGGCAACCGTCCACCGGCTGTAGCCTACAGCGTCTTAGGCGTCCCTAAGCGGCGAGGTATTTGTTCCAAATCTTTGAAAAGAGAGGCGACTGGAGGTAACGGGTTGGGTTTTTGGTTGGGTTTTTTTTCTAGTTTTTTTGTTTTTTGTTTTTCCCCCCCCTTTTCTTTAGGCGGAGCGCTCTGAAGAACCTGATTTCTGCCTGGCTTTCAGCGTCGCGTTTCCCCGGCAGTGCGGTAGCATCTCTCTCGGGCAGTGCCGCCGGCCAGATGTCCCTCCTCCTTGGGTAGGAGAGAAAGCAGCCCCCGGTCAAATGACAACTGCGCGTTCTGGAGACGGAGAGCGCAACGGTGGGGGTTCGGAGCTGTGCCAGTTGAATTAGCGTCGAAGAAAAAGTCCGAGGCTTTTCTAGCGTGAGTATTTTTCTTGGCCGTATCTAAACGCGCGCAGAGCTTTCCAGCGGCAGGGAAAGGGAAGGGAGGAGGCGCTTCCCCCCAGCGGGCGGAGGGTTTGTTACGCTGTTAGGCTGAGAAGGTGTTGCAAGTGGCACGGGTCAGTCTGAATAGGGACCTGAAGCGTCGGAATGGCTCCGGCTTTGGCAGGCCGTGCCGCCTTTGGAGCGGAGCTGTTTCCCCGCAATCCTCCTGTAGCTCAGCTCCTGTCCTGTCTGTGGCCGGAGGGAATTCCTCTACTCTCTTCGGTGCTCTTTCGTTTGATGATGCTGATCTCCGGTTGGGGTTTGCTGTTTGTTTTGCAGGTGCCTCGTTGTCCGCGTCTCGTGCTGCTCGACAGATGCCCCGGCCCGGGTTTGCAGCCGGTGGTGGAGCCGCCTGAGGGGAAGGGGCCAGCCCTGGGTCTGGTCGTTCGGTGCATTTTTTGGGGCGAATTAAAAAAACCGGTGTGTGTGTGGGGGGGTGGTGGTGTGATGATGTCATTTGGGGCAGCCGGATGTCAGCAGGGGAGCGACGGTGCGGCGGAGGAGCAGGTGAGTGGGGGTTAAGTGGGGTTCCCCCCACAAGAGGGTGGGTCACGGCCCCCAAACGCCTGAAAACTTGGTGCGGGGCAGGTGGTTGGGGTTTTGGGCGGTGGTGTTTAAAAGCTGTATATGCGGGGGTGAGGCACTGGAGTAGAGAACAATCTCTCATTTTTCTGTGTGTTGAAAAATAATATTCCCTTACGTATATAAAAGGAGTTCAAAATACCAACCCGTATCTCTAAGGATTCTGTATTATTTAATGGGAGTTTAGACGACGGAAAGATTTTTTAAAAGATTTATTTATAAAGAGAGATTGAAGTGTCAAAGCGGATGTCTGGACAGGTCGCTAGTCTAATTGGATGTTGTCTATCGTGCGTGTTAATCTGTAAGTCTAAATAGATGTGACTCTTAGCAGACGTTCTATCGAAGTGTATCAAGAGCATCCGTTTTCCCTAAGTCTTACCCACGGGTCGGTCAGTGCGGAGGCGTAAACGCCTGTGCTGTAGATGGTTCCAGACTGCAAAGAGAGCCTATCGCTAGAAGGGATTTCCAAACTGGCCCTCCCCTCTGCTCTCTCTTGCCGGCGTCCAAGCGCTTTCAAAAGCGCTTTAAGCAGGAGTGTTGATTCCCAGGAGGATAGGGAAGCTCTACAGAGAGACTTAGGTAGATTGGATCGTTGGGCCAACGTCAGTGGTATGAGTTTCAACAAGGGCAAGTGCCAGGTTCTGCGCGTGGGCCACAATAACCCCGAGCAGCGCTACAGGCTTGGGGAAATGTGGCTGGAAAACCACCTGGAAGAAAGAGACCTGGGGGTTCTAATGGACAAGCGGCTGAACGTGAGCCGGCAGTGTGCCCAGGTGGCCACGAAAGCCAACGGCATCCTGGCTTGTATTAGAAACAGCGTGAGCAGCAGAAGTAGGGAGGCGATTGTGCCCCTGTACTCGGCACTGGTGAGGCCACACCTGGAGTATTGTGTCCGGTTTTGGGCACCTCAATCCAAGAGAGATGTGGAGGTGCTGGAGCGAGTGCAGAGGAGGGCAACGAAGCTGGTGAAGGGCCTGGAAAACAAATCCTATGAAGAGCGGTTGAAGGAGCTGGGACTGTTTAGTATGAGGAAGAGGGGGCTGAGGGGAGACCTCATCGCTCTCTACAGCTACTTGAGAGGACACTGTAGAGAGGTTGGTGCTGGTCTCTTGGCACAGGTAGGTAACGACAGAACGAGAGGGAACGGCTTCAAGCTCCAACAGGGTAGGTTTAGACTGGACATTAGGAAAGAATGTTTCACAGAGGGAGTGGTCGGGCATTGGAACAGGCTACCCAGGGAGGTGGTCGAGTCACCATCCCTGGATGTGTTTAAGAACCGTTGAGATGTGGTGTTGGGGGATATGGTGTAGGGGAGAACTTTGTAGAGTAGGGTAGATGGTTGGACTCGATGATGCCAAGGGTCTCTTCCAACCTAGACGATTCTATGAAAAGCAGCCCCTTCCCCCGTTTCCCCTCCCGCCCTGGGGAGCTGGATCGGTGCAGCGGGACAGGAGGAAAAAAACCCAGCCCCGTTTTCCTGCAGGGACGCAAAGCTCCCCGATGTCTCTGTGGTGGATAAGGCGGCACCCCCGCCTGCCTTCCTGGACGCCGGCGGACTGGCTGCTGTCGCCCCCGCGGCCCCCGGGGCCATGCGCAGAGCGCCGCGGCGTCCCTGGGGCTGGTTGCGGGGCGAACACCGGAGGTTTTTGGCGCCGAGGCGACGGCTGCAGCTGCCCGGGCTGCGAGCGGGGACAGGGCAGAGAGCGGGAAGCCTTGCCCGCCGGTAAGTGGTCACGGTGCCCGGGTGGAGGGAAGCGGGCTGAGAGCGGTCACCGCTCATGGCCCCGGTGAGGTCTCAGAGGGGGACAAGGAAGGGGGCGTGGGCGTGGGCGCTGTCCGGCTGCCCGGTGCTTTCCGCCCGCTGCGGACCGGTCCGCAGCGATTTCTGGGCTGGCCGCCGTTTTCCCCCGGCCCCCTCCGGTTCCGGAGCGACTCGGCCCGCCCATACCGCGCGCCCATTGGTCGCGGTGCCGTAAGCGGCGTCCGTCCTCTAGGAGCCCCCGTCCCATTGGTCGATCGCGCCGTCAATCTCCAGCGCCTCCCAGTCCGGCCAATCGGAGCGCGGCAGGCGATCCGACCAATCGGAGCGGGGTGGTCGCGTTGTGATTGGCTCGTCCTCCTGTCAATCCGCCAGGGGGCGGTTGCCATGGTGAGGAAGCCCCGCCCGGTCGCGCATGCGCAGTAGTAAGGACGGCGCCGCCCTCACTACTGCGCATGCGCCACAGGGCGGGGCGTCCTCACCATGGCAACCGCCCCCTGGCGGATTGACAGGAGGACGAGCCAATCACAGCGCGACCGCCGCGCTCCGATTGGTCGGATCGCCTGCCGCGCTCCGATTGGCCGGGGTGGGAGGCGCTGAAGATTGACGGCGCGACCGACCAATGGGACGGGCTCCCCGAGGACGGAAGCCGCTTCCGGCGCCGTGACCAATGGGCGCGCCGCATGGGCGGGCCGAGCCGCTCCGGAAGCGGAGGGGGCCGGGGGAAAATGGCGGCGCGCGCAGAAGCGGCTGCGGCGCGGCGCGGACCGCACCGCACCGCACCGGACCGGCGCGGGCGGAAAGCACCGGGCAGCCGGACAGCGTCGCGGTGCCGCTGGACAGCGTCGCGAGGCAGCTGGACAGCGTCGAGGCCAGCGGGGGGGCGCGGGGAAGGCGGCCGGGGTCCCGAGGCGGCTCCGAGGGGAGACGGCGTTGCGGGGGGGCGGGCTGAGGCGTCTGGGGAGGTGCTCGCGGCTCCCGGGGCTGGCAAACGGGCTCGCGTGGCTGGTGTTGGGGCTTCAGCCGGAGAGGGAGTCGTGTGGCTTTGGGCTGAGGGGCGGGGGTGGAGTCCGGCGTTTTGGGGACTCGAGCAGAGGCTCAGCGGCTGGGTTTTGGGGCTCGGAAGGGGGCAGTAAGCGATGCGGTTTGGGGGCGGAGAGCAGAAGCCGTTTTGGCTGGTTCTGCAGGGGGGGGTGGGCAGGAGGGCGTTGGGGGCTGCGGGGGAAAGCAGGGGCTGGGCGGGCTGCGGGGTGCTCAAACAGCAGGTGAGGTTTTCAAATCTGCAACTTGTAACTGTTGCAGCTTTATTCTGGCTTCCTCCATTTTTGCAAAAGCTTCTGTTGCTAGACAGAGCATTCCTCTGTGTATCAGCTACTTGAGCTAGTTTATTTCAATGCGTCTGATCAGGTTTGTCTGTTCAGCAAAGTGGCATTTAAAGGTGACGTTTCACCGGATGCCAGCGGCTGTGCCTTATTTCCAGTATAAAGATGTATTCCCCAAATATCAGAGTGGGATATAACAACTGCAGCTGGTCAAAAGTAACACTGAAATGCAAAATTTAGAATTTCTTTTTTCCCATTGGCTCCTCCTCAGTATGAACACAAAGTTAATTTCTATTCTTAATTCCTATTTATGCTACATATATGAAGGATGAACGCGAGGAAAGGAGACCATAAAATACTGGCCTATTGCTATTTGTATGCTGTGCTTTGAACAGAAGAGACAAAACTGTCCTTTTTGTGAAATAATACTGGCTGTATCAGTGCCGTCCTCGTGTTTTTATTCAAAAATGTGAGATTTGTTGCCCCGAATGGTGAGAGTAGTTTTTGTTAATGGAAGTCGCAAGAGGTTCTGCCACCTTAAAAACCATAGAATCATAGAATGGTTAGAATTGGAAGGGACCTTCAAGACCATCGTGTTGCAGCCCCCCTGCCTTGGGCAGGGACGCCTCCACTAGAGCGGGTTGCTCAAAGCCCCGTCCAGCCTGGCCTTAAACACTTCCAGGGATGGGGCATCCACAGCTTCCCCGGGCAACCTGTTCCAGTGCCTCACCACCCTCACGGTAAAGAATTTCCTCCTAATATCTAGTCTGAATCTCCCCTCTTCCGATTTAAAATCGTTACCCCTTGTCCTGTCGCTACCTTTCCCGACAGAGAGTCCCTCTCCGGCTCTCCCGTAGGCTCCCTTCAGATATTGGAAGGCTGCTCTGAGGTCTCCCCGGAGCCTTCTCTTCTCCAGGCTGAACAACCCCAGCTCTCTCAGTCTCTCTTCACAGGGGAGGTGCTCCGTCCCTCCGATGGTTTTCGTGGCCCTCCGCTGGGCCCCTTCCAACAGGTCCACGTCCTTCCCGTGTCGAGGACTCCAAAGCTGGACACCGTACTCCAGGTGGGGTCTCGCGTGCGCAGAGTAGAGGGGGGTAGAATCGCCTCCCGTGACCCGCTGGCCACGCTTCTCTTGATGCAGCCCAGGGTGGGGTTGGCTTTCTGGGCTGCCAGCGCGCGTTGCCGGCTCGTACTGACGTGTAATAATGCTACTGATGTACCGTTAGCAGCCTCGTGTTAAAGGAAGCAAGAAGCTGTAATATCCTTAATTTAGACAGTTTTTACGTGAAATGGTGCATCCTCACTGTTTTGTCACTTTCAGGAGCGAGCAATTGACCGAGAGCACGAGAGAGACCTTTTCCAGCAAGAGATAGGGAAGCCGGAACAACAGCTTAAGGTTCCACAAAGGATTCGGCCTGTCAGCGAGCATCAAACCGGAGAGGTAACGCGCGCTATTGCTTGTACTCAAGGGATCTAAATGGTACGCTGACAGCCGTTCGGATACCCTAGGGAAGCTGTTTTATGGTGTCCCTAACCTGCATCCGTTCGCAAGGCAGGAAAGGAAATCCCCCGAGATGAAAGGCTACGGTGTCGGGGGAACGTGGGGAAAGTGTGTTCTGGGTGTTTTTTGAGTCGGTCGGTTGGATGTTTTTAGTAGCAGACACACAGAAGCCTCGTAACTTTCAAAAAGACTCCCTCGCGTAACTTAATTTAGAAAATGGGGTTTTCAAAAGCCCGTGGAAACATTCAGGACTCCTGTAGCGATTCCCCCTGCTCTTGCGTCCTTTTGTGACATCCTGTTGGTAGCACGGGTACGGGCACCGCAGGAACGCAGTGACCAAGGGGTCACAGCCGAGACGTAGCGGCGCTCTCTGCGTGCGCCTCCCCGGGAGACATCTGTCTCCCCTGAAACAATCTGGTGACCGCAGAAGGGCAGCTCGAGGAAGTCACAGCAACCTCTTAGGCCCAGCAAAAGCCAGAAAAGCGACAGCGGTGCAAACGCTGTGTATTGTGAAGCTTTTTGCCTGTTTTGTTTGGTGACCTTTGGGTCAATTAAACTGCATTTTATTTTTTGGTGGGTTTTCTCCTGTCTTGCTTTTAGAGCAAGGCTGATATTTTTGCGTGATTCTCTCGCCCGATTTTCAGTCTTCAGCTTCTTCTCGGGTGGCACTGCGATTTTCAAAGAAAAGCTCTTCCTTTCGGTTCAGTTCAGTTGCTGTCGTTCGGTTCTTAAATGGTAGCAACGTTTAGTATTCTATATTAGATAGTTTATGACCACAGACAGTAATGGGACATACATGGATAGACGTGAAATGTAAGTTGTCAAAATATTTATTGCCCTACAATTCTCGGAGGTAGGGGTGTGTTTCCTGGGGTTTCAAAATCTATTTCACTAAAAAGGTTTGTAACAAATCCTGCAAAGTGTTCAGCCCGTACCGGGCCATCTGGCTGTCGTCAGCCTGTGCGTACAAGGAGTGGTGGGCCATTAGCCGAATGTGTGTTAACCGACACGCGTGGAGCAATTCCGCATCCGTCTGCTTCTGTGGCAAAGCGGGTGCCCGCTCCTGTCCTACGGACACGTTCCACAGAGGGGGGAGGCACAATTAGTTTTCCTGAATCCGGGATGTTCGTTTTGAGTTCGTTTTGTGATGCGTCTCCTCATAATTTGAGGCATGGGCAGCGTGTGAATTCCTAGTTAAAATTCTCACAGTTAAAAAGGCAAAACTTCTCCCGAGAAAAAAAATTTCAAATTTGATTGCATAATGAAACGAGGCCTGTTTTTCTGCACAGAAACGATTTGTGCAAATCGTCCTGAATTACAAGCGTGTATACACAGATGTGTACACTCCAAGTTGGCAGAAATGTAAAGCATGCTTTAAGGTGAAAGATGGCTGTAACTGTGATGAAAACTTTAAGGTTCGTACTAGATGCTTTTAAAGTAGGATTTTTCACAGGCAGGAAGATAGAATCTAGGAGCACCGCAGGCGCAGCGGCAATTTTAGAGCTGAGTGGTGCCGGATATTATCCATTTACAGACAGAATTCTCGGTACTGTCTTAGATTTACATCGAATTTCTATCAAATGAGCCACCTAGCCTTCCTGTATAGTATATTTTGGTGTCCCGATATTACTTGGCGTATTTCATAAGTATACCTTTTATCACCGTTTCTCGTGCTTTTCCGAGAGAGCTGCTTTACTTTTTCATAGTTGCACGGTTTTTGAATGCCTCTTCTGCCTTTCAGATCTTCTCTTTCTCCTACGCCTTAAATACTCGTACAAGAACATGCAGAAAATGTTATGTGCAGCTGTAACGTGGTTTGGGTTTTTTTTTGGTAGGATGAAATGGAAATACTGGGACTAGCGATCCAGAAGTCTGAAGAAGCCACCGTAAAGGACCGTCCCAGTGACTACCGTCGAGTTAGGATTATTAAAAGCACCAAAGCGACACGCTCGTAGAGATGGGGACTACCTCTGGACACGTGTTAATCCCGGTCAGGTGTCCTCGGGATACAGATGGTCTGCGCTTCCTGCTCTGACAAGACAGAAGCGATGAGCTTCAGGATGAGCTCCTGAAGACAAGAAAGAGGCCAGGTGCCGGGGTTCTTGTCTCTTTGTTTGTTTGTTTGTTTGTTTGTTTGTTTGTTTTGGGCGGGGGGTGGTGGGTGGGCGGGCGGGCGTGTGGCTTCCAAAACAGGGTGCGCGGTTGACTGCAGGTGGCAGCCTGCAGAGCTCTTTTGCTGCCTGACCTCGCCTTTTCTTTGTCACTCCTCTTTCACGGCATCTGCGCTGAAAGCCGGGGCGGTTAACGAAGAGACGTGGACAAAACGGGACGAACCGGCGCCGCTTCTGCCTGTTTTCCAGGCTTTGCCACGAACCAAGGAGCATCATCAGCCTCGTCACTGGTGGCGGCGAGTCCTGAGGTGGCTTAGGTGAGTCGAGCCTTCCAGGAACGTCCGTTGTCCGTAGCCTACGGCGTGTCATTTGGACGTCAGTCGGAAGGAGGTTTCCCTTTCTGAAAGGGCACCGGTTTCTCGTGCCAAGCGGTTGCCTCTCCTGAAGTTCCCACGAGAGGGGATCCTCGGAGACGATGCGCTGGGCAGCAGAAGTCATCAGCGAGGAGACGTCGCGCGCTCTATTAAATAGGGACAAAAAGAAAGACGATGTCCTTCCAAAGGCCCGAGCGCGGCACCTCTTCCGACGGCCGATGGCATGGCCGGCCTTTGGGCTCTGGGTCCCCCGTAACAGCGGGGACACGGCCAAACCCTGTTCCTCTGCGTGTTCGGCACAGCCAAAAGCCTTGGCCGGTCCGCCGGTCGTTTTCGGTAGCCTGGTGGACTGCGGCACCGGGGATTGGATTTCCCCCCGCCAAAAGTACAGCCGTTTGGGGAATCTCTTACCTTCCTGGTTTTTTCTATCGTAAAGGAGACTTTAAAAAAAGGGTTAAAGTCGTATAACGTGCAAACTGACTTGCAGGCTTTAAACGGCAACCGTCCACCGGCTGTAGCCTACAGCGTCTTAGGCGTCCCTAAGCGGCGAGGTATTTGTTCCAAATCTTTGAAAAGAGAGGCGACTGGAGGTAACGGGTTGGGTTTTTGGTTGGGTTTTTTTTCTAGTTTTTTTGTTTTTTGTTTTTCCCCCCCCTTTTCTTTAGGCGGAGCGCTCTGAAGAACCTGATTTCTGCCTGGCTTTCAGCGTCGCGTTTCCCCGGCAGTGCGGTAGCATCTCTCTCGGGCAGTGCCGCCGGCCAGATGTCCCTCCTCCTTGGGTAGGAGAGAAAGCAGCCCCCGGTCAAATGACAACTGCGCGTTCTGGAGACGGAGAGCGCAACGGTGGGGGTTCGGAGCTGTGCCAGTTGAATTAGCGTCGAAGAAAAAGTCCGAGGCTTTTCTAGCGTGAGTATTTTTCTTGGCCGTATCTAAACGCGCGCAGAGCTTTCCAGCGGCAGGGAAAGGGAAGGGAGGAGGCGCTTCCCCCCAGCGGGCGGAGGGTTTGTTACGCTGTTAGGCTGAGAAGGTGTTGCAAGTGGCACGGGTCAGTCTGAATAGGGACCTGAAGCGTCGGAATGGCTCCGGCTTTGGCAGGCCGTGCCGCCTTTGGAGCGGAGCTGTTTCCCCGCAATCCTCCTGTAGCTCAGCTCCTGTCCTGTCTGTGGCCGGAGGGAATTCCTCTACTCTCTTCGGTGCTCTTTCGTTTGATGATGCTGATCTCCGGTTGGGGTTTGCTGTTTGTTTTGCAGGTGCCTCGTTGTCCGCGTCTCGTGCTGCTCGACAGATGCCCCGGCCCGGGTTTGCAGCCGGTGGTGGAGCCGCCTGAGGGGAAGGGGCCAGCCCTGGGTCTGGTCGTTCGGTGCATTTTTTGGGGCGAATTAAAAAAACCGGTGTGTGTGTGGGGGGGTGGTGGTGTGATGATGTCATTTGGGGCAGCCGGATGTCAGCAGGGGAGCGACGGTGCGGCGGAGGAGCAGGTGAGTGGGGGTTAAGTGGGGTTCCCCCCACAAGAGGGTGGGTCACGGCCCCCAAACGCCTGAAAACTTGGTGCGGGGCAGGTGGTTGGGGTTTTGGGCGGTGGTGTTTAAAAGCTGTATATGCGGGGGTGAGGCACTGGAGTAGAGAACAATCTCTCATTTTTCTGTGTGTTGAAAAATAATATTCCCTTACGTATATAAAAGGAGTTCAAAATACCAACCCGTATCTCTAAGGATTCTGTATTATTTAATGGGAGTTTAGACGACGGAAAGATTTTTTAAAAGATTTATTTATAAAGAGAGATTGAAGTGTCAAAGCGGATGTCTGGACAGGTCGCTAGTCTAATTGGATGTTGTCTATCGTGCGTGTTAATCTGTAAGTCTAAATAGATGTGACTCTTAGCAGACGTTCTATCGAAGTGTATCAAGAGCATCCGTTTTCCCTAAGTCTTACCCACGGGTCGGTCAGTGCGGAGGCGTAAACGCCTGTGCTGTAGATGGTTCCAGACTGCAAAGAGAGCCTATCGCTAGAAGGGATTTCCAAACTGGCCCTCCCCTCTGCTCTCTCTTGCCGGCGTCCAAGCGCTTTCAAAAGCGCTTTAAGCAGGAGTGTTGATTCCCAGGAGGATAGGGAAGCTCTACAGAGAGACTTAGGTAGATTGGATCGTTGGGCCAACGTCAGTGGTATGAGTTTCAACAAGGGCAAGTGCCAGGTTCTGCGCGTGGGCCACAATAACCCCGAGCAGCGCTACAGGCTTGGGGAAATGTGGCTGGAAAACCACCTGGAAGAAAGAGACCTGGGGGTTCTAATGGACAAGCGGCTGAACGTGAGCCGGCAGTGTGCCCAGGTGGCCACGAAAGCCAACGGCATCCTGGCTTGTATTAGAAACAGCGTGAGCAGCAGAAGTAGGGAGGCGATTGTGCCCCTGTACTCGGCACTGGTGAGGCCACACCTGGAGTATTGTGTCCGGTTTTGGGCACCTCAATCCAAGAGAGATGTGGAGGTGCTGGAGCGAGTGCAGAGGAGGGCAACGAAGCTGGTGAAGGGCCTGGAAAACAAATCCTATGAAGAGCGGTTGAAGGAGCTGGGACTGTTTAGTATGAGGAAGAGGGGGCTGAGGGGAGACCTCATCGCTCTCTACAGCTACTTGAGAGGACACTGTAGAGAGGTTGGTGCTGGTCTCTTGGCACAGGTAGGTAACGACAGAACGAGAGGGAACGGCTTCAAGCTCCAACAGGGTAGGTTTAGACTGGACATTAGGAAAGAATGTTTCACAGAGGGAGTGGTCGGGCATTGGAACAGGCTACCCAGGGAGGTGGTCGAGTCACCATCCCTGGATGTGTTTAAGAACCGTTGAGATGTGGTGTTGGGGGATATGGTGTAGGGGAGAACTTTGTAGAGTAGGGTAGATGGTTGGACTCGATGATGCCAAGGGTCTCTTCCAACCTAGACGATTCTATGAAAAGCAGCCCCTTCCCCCGTTTCCCCTCCCGCCCTGGGGAGCTGGATCGGTGCAGCGGGACAGGAGGAAAAAAACCCAGCCCCGTTTTCCTGCAGGGACGCAAAGCTCCCCGATGTCTCTGTGGTGGATAAGGCGGCACCCCCGCCTGCCTTCCTGGACGCCGGCGGACTGGCTGCTGTCGCCCCCGCGGCCCCCGGGGCCATGCGCAGAGCGCCGCGGCGTCCCTGGGGCTGGTTGCGGGGCGAACACCGGAGGTTTTTGGCGCCGAGGCGACGGCTGCAGCTGCCCGGGCTGCGAGCGGGGACAGGGCAGAGAGCGGGAAGCCTTGCCCGCCGGTAAGTGGTCACGGTGCCCGGGTGGAGGGAAGCGGGCTGAGAGCGGTCACCGCTCATGGCCCCGGTGAGGTCTCAGAGGGGGACAAGGAAGGGGGCGTGGGCGTGGGCGCTGTCCGGCTGCCCGGTGCTTTCCGCCCGCTGCGGACCGGTCCGCAGCGATTTCTGGGCTGGCCGCCGTTTTCCCCCGGCCCCCTCCGGTTCCGGAGCGACTCGGCCCGCCCATACCGCGCGCCCATTGGTCGCGGTGCCGTAAGCGGCGTCCGTCCTCTAGGAGCCCCCGTCCCATTGGTCGATCGCGCCGTCAATCTCCAGCGCCTCCCAGTCCGGCCAATCGGAGCGCGGCAGGCGATCCGACCAATCGGAGCGGGGTGGTCGCGTTGTGATTGGCTCGTCCTCCTGTCAATCCGCCAGGGGGCGGTTGCCATGGTGAGGAAGCCCCGCCCGGTCGCGCATGCGCAGTAGTAAGGACGGCGCCGCCCTCACTACTGCGCATGCGCCACAGGGCGGGGCGTCCTCACCATGGCAACCGCCCCCTGGCGGATTGACAGGAGGACGAGCCAATCACAGCGCGACCGCCGCGCTCCGATTGGTCGGATCGCCTGCCGCGCTCCGATTGGCCGGGGTGGGAGGCGCTGAAGATTGACGGCGCGACCGACCAATGGGACGGGCTCCCCGAGGACGGAAGCCGCTTCCGGCGCCGTGACCAATGGGCGCGCCGCATGGGCGGGCCGAGCCGCTCCGGAAGCGGAGGGGGCCGGGGGAAAATGGCGGCGCGCGCAGAAGCGGCTGCGGCGCGGCGCGGACCGCACCGCACCGCACCGGACCGGCGCGGGCGGAAAGCACCGGGCAGCCGGACAGCGTCGCGGTGCCGCTGGACAGCGTCGCGAGGCAGCTGGACAGCGTCGAGGCCAGCGGGGGGGCGCGGGGAAGGCGGCCGGGGTCCCGAGGCGGCTCCGAGGGGAGACGGCGTTGCGGGGGGGCGGGCTGAGGCGTCTGGGGAGGTGCTCGCGGCTCCCGGGGCTGGCAAACGGGCTCGCGTGGCTGGTGTTGGGGCTTCAGCCGGAGAGGGAGTCGTGTGGCTTTGGGCTGAGGGGCGGGGGTGGAGTCCGGCGTTTTGGGGACTCGAGCAGAGGCTCAGCGGCTGGGTTTTGGGGCTCGGAAGGGGGCAGTAAGCGATGCGGTTTGGGGGCGGAGAGCAGAAGCCGTTTTGGCTGGTTCTGCAGGGGGGGGTGGGCAGGAGGGCGTTGGGGGCTGCGGGGGAAAGCAGGGGCTGGGCGGGCTGCGGGGTGCTCAAACAGCAGGTGAGGTTTTCAAATCTGCAACTTGTAACTGTTGCAGCTTTATTCTGGCTTCCTCCATTTTTGCAAAAGCTTCTGTTGCTAGACAGAGCATTCCTCTGTGTATCAGCTACTTGAGCTAGTTTATTTCAATGCGTCTGATCAGGTTTGTCTGTTCAGCAAAGTGGCATTTAAAGGTGACGTTTCACCGGATGCCAGCGGCTGTGCCTTATTTCCAGTATAAAGATGTATTCCCCAAATATCAGAGTGGGATATAACAACTGCAGCTGGTCAAAAGTAACACTGAAATGCAAAATTTAGAATTTCTTTTTTCCCATTGGCTCCTCCTCAGTATGAACACAAAGTTAATTTCTATTCTTAATTCCTATTTATGCTACATATATGAAGGATGAACGCGAGGAAAGGAGACCATAAAATACTGGCCTATTGCTATTTGTATGCTGTGCTTTGAACAGAAGAGACAAAACTGTCCTTTTTGTGAAATAATACTGGCTGTATCAGTGCCGTCCTCGTGTTTTTATTCAAAAATGTGAGATTTGTTGCCCCGAATGGTGAGAGTAGTTTTTGTTAATGGAAGTCGCAAGAGGTTCTGCCACCTTAAAAACCATAGAATCATAGAATGGTTAGAATTGGAAGGGACCTTCAAGACCATCGTGTTGCAGCCCCCCTGCCTTGGGCAGGGACGCCTCCACTAGAGCGGGTTGCTCAAAGCCCCGTCCAGCCTGGCCTTAAACACTTCCAGGGATGGGGCATCCACAGCTTCCCCGGGCAACCTGTTCCAGTGCCTCACCACCCTCACGGTAAAGAATTTCCTCCTAATATCTAGTCTGAATCTCCCCTCTTCCGATTTAAAATCGTTACCCCTTGTCCTGTCGCTACCTTTCCCGACAGAGAGTCCCTCTCCGGCTCTCCCGTAGGCTCCCTTCAGATATTGGAAGGCTGCTCTGAGGTCTCCCCGGAGCCTTCTCTTCTCCAGGCTGAACAACCCCAGCTCTCTCAGTCTCTCTTCACAGGGGAGGTGCTCCGTCCCTCCGATGGTTTTCGTGGCCCTCCGCTGGGCCCCTTCCAACAGGTCCACGTCCTTCCCGTGTCGAGGACTCCAAAGCTGGACACCGTACTCCAGGTGGGGTCTCGCGTGCGCAGAGTAGAGGGGGGTAGAATCGCCTCCCGTGACCCGCTGGCCACGCTTCTCTTGATGCAGCCCAGGGTGGGGTTGGCTTTCTGGGCTGCCAGCGCGCGTTGCCGGCTCGTACTGACGTGTAATAATGCTACTGATGTACCGTTAGCAGCCTCGTGTTAAAGGAAGCAAGAAGCTGTAATATCCTTAATTTAGACAGTTTTTACGTGAAATGGTGCATCCTCACTGTTTTGTCACTTTCAGGAGCGAGCAATTGACCGAGAGCACGAGAGAGACCTTTTCCAGCAAGAGATAGGGAAGCCGGAACAACAGCTTAAGGTTCCACAAAGGATTCGGCCTGTCAGCGAGCATCAAACCGGAGAGGTAACGCGCGCTATTGCTTGTACTCAAGGGATCTAAATGGTACGCTGACAGCCGTTCGGATACCCTAGGGAAGCTGTTTTATGGTGTCCCTAACCTGCATCCGTTCGCAAGGCAGGAAAGGAAATCCCCCGAGATGAAAGGCTACGGTGTCGGGGGAACGTGGGGAAAGTGTGTTCTGGGTGTTTTTTGAGTCGGTCGGTTGGATGTTTTTAGTAGCAGACACACAGAAGCCTCGTAACTTTCAAAAAGACTCCCTCGCGTAACTTAATTTAGAAAATGGGGTTTTCAAAAGCCCGTGGAAACATTCAGGACTCCTGTAGCGATTCCCCCTGCTCTTGCGTCCTTTTGTGACATCCTGTTGGTAGCACGGGTACGGGCACCGCAGGAACGCAGTGACCAAGGGGTCACAGCCGAGACGTAGCGGCGCTCTCTGCGTGCGCCTCCCCGGGAGACATCTGTCTCCCCTGAAACAATCTGGTGACCGCAGAAGGGCAGCTCGAGGAAGTCACAGCAACCTCTTAGGCCCAGCAAAAGCCAGAAAAGCGACAGCGGTGCAAACGCTGTGTATTGTGAAGCTTTTTGCCTGTTTTGTTTGGTGACCTTTGGGTCAATTAAACTGCATTTTATTTTTTGGTGGGTTTTCTCCTGTCTTGCTTTTAGAGCAAGGCTGATATTTTTGCGTGATTCTCTCGCCCGATTTTCAGTCTTCAGCTTCTTCTCGGGTGGCACTGCGATTTTCAAAGAAAAGCTCTTCCTTTCGGTTCAGTTCAGTTGCTGTCGTTCGGTTCTTAAATGGTAGCAACGTTTAGTATTCTATATTAGATAGTTTATGACCACAGACAGTAATGGGACATACATGGATAGACGTGAAATGTAAGTTGTCAAAATATTTATTGCCCTACAATTCTCGGAGGTAGGGGTGTGTTTCCTGGGGTTTCAAAATCTATTTCACTAAAAAGGTTTGTAACAAATCCTGCAAAGTGTTCAGCCCGTACCGGGCCATCTGGCTGTCGTCAGCCTGTGCGTACAAGGAGTGGTGGGCCATTAGCCGAATGTGTGTTAACCGACACGCGTGGAGCAATTCCGCATCCGTCTGCTTCTGTGGCAAAGCGGGTGCCCGCTCCTGTCCTACGGACACGTTCCACAGAGGGGGGAGGCACAATTAGTTTTCCTGAATCCGGGATGTTCGTTTTGAGTTCGTTTTGTGATGCGTCTCCTCATAATTTGAGGCATGGGCAGCGTGTGAATTCCTAGTTAAAATTCTCACAGTTAAAAAGGCAAAACTTCTCCCGAGAAAAAAAATTTCAAATTTGATTGCATAATGAAACGAGGCCTGTTTTTCTGCACAGAAACGATTTGTGCAAATCGTCCTGAATTACAAGCGTGTATACACAGATGTGTACACTCCAAGTTGGCAGAAATGTAAAGCATGCTTTAAGGTGAAAGATGGCTGTAACTGTGATGAAAACTTTAAGGTTCGTACTAGATGCTTTTAAAGTAGGATTTTTCACAGGCAGGAAGATAGAATCTAGGAGCACCGCAGGCGCAGCGGCAATTTTAGAGCTGAGTGGTGCCGGATATTATCCATTTACAGACAGAATTCTCGGTACTGTCTTAGATTTACATCGAATTTCTATCAAATGAGCCACCTAGCCTTCCTGTATAGTATATTTTGGTGTCCCGATATTACTTGGCGTATTTCATAAGTATACCTTTTATCACCGTTTCTCGTGCTTTTCCGAGAGAGCTGCTTTACTTTTTCATAGTTGCACGGTTTTTGAATGCCTCTTCTGCCTTTCAGATCTTCTCTTTCTCCTACGCCTTAAATACTCGTACAAGAACATGCAGAAAATGTTATGTGCAGCTGTAACGTGGTTTGGGTTTTTTTTTGGTAGGATGAAATGGAAATACTGGGACTAGCGATCCAGAAGTCTGAAGAAGCCACCGTAAAGGACCGTCCCAGTGACTACCGTCGAGTTAGGATTATTAAAAGCACCAAAGCGACACGCTCGTAGAGATGGGGACTACCTCTGGACACGTGTTAATCCCGGTCAGGTGTCCTCGGGATACAGATGGTCTGCGCTTCC